>NW_019386390.1:0-4779 GCF_000671375.1 Centruroides sculpturatus | reverse complement strand
TTATTGTACCTGTTGTTCTCTCCTGTACAGGTGTGATACCACACACACTACACAAAAGCCTGGGAACATTACAATTGAGTAGAAATACATACATCACACTACAGAAGGCCACTATATTGAATGCATGTCATATTGTTAGGAAATTCCTGAATACAGACACTGACACTGACACACTTATTTAATTAGTTTTGGTTGCTATGCCTTGACTCTGGTCCGGCATAGTACACAGCCACCGGTTTAAACCGAGTATTACCCACTAAACCCAACATAATAATTAACACAATAATTTTCATTATTATTAATTAATAATAATTTAACATAATTTTTAGACATTTAAAATAATAAAATAAGTTATGAAATAAAGTTAGAAATGAAACACGACTACGTGATCAAATTTCTTGGATGTAAAAGTTGCATTCAAGGTACTTCCAATTTCTTGTACTTGAGGAATTACAAAATAAAATGCCATTCGAATAGACTTAAGATTTTGAAAGCTACAAGCGGATTTTTCTCACCTGACAAAATCGCAATTTAAACAGAAAATATGAAAAGGCCTATATGGATATCAGTTGTCCGAACCACGACCTTCAGATATTAAAAGAGAAATAAACTAATAACTAACCAAGCTTTTTTATGTGACATCAGTGACAGAAAACAAATTACATACAAGGAGAATTCAGTATTTAGCTGAATTAAGGAAAATTTTTAAATCCGAAAAGAGTGGGACATCATGATAAATTCTAATGCTGTTGTTTTACATAATAATGTTGCCTACATTGTTAGTGCCATACTTCTACATAAAAGTGAAATTTCTAAAAATTTAAGTTCATTAATATACTCACAACGTGATAGTATTAATTATTTATTTATTTTCTAAAATATTCAATTAGAATTTTTGCTTTTTAATTCATTGATAACGGTGATATTGAATATAAACTTGCAACAATTTATTCGCAATATTAGGACTGCATCACACTAATTTCTAGTAAGCAAGATTAGCGATTTGTATTTTTAAAAATTTATATGGCCTGAAACCAATAAAATACACTTACACAATGTCGATCTTCTATTTTAAATTATAAACAATAATAGGTTTGAATTTAATCGACTCGTTATGTAACTTGATTCATATTGCAACAAGACATAAAATGACTCGTTACAATATGAATTAAGTAACCTCCCGTGAGCTGATATAAAAAAGCATTAAAATATTGTAATTACAACATTACTAGAATAAATAGAATTAATTACATATTGTCATACTTCTATAAGTAAGGAACGGCATATATTAAAGTGATTAATAATTTATTACGATCGTAAACAAGATTTAAAGTAACAGGAGGTACCACGATATCTATAACGAGCAATTATTTACTGCGGCATCGTCACAATGACGGGCAGAAATTGTTAAATTTTTATATTCTCCAGCTATAGTTAGTAGTGGCTTGCCCCTGTACATCATACTTTTCCTATTATCAACAGTGTTGCGTCCTCATCTAGCTACCTCCTTTCAGGAAGAAATGTTTGAATTAAAATAACGTCACTTCCGATTTCTTTCAGACATTCTTGTATAGTTAATAACAGTTTTTTTCTCATAAAATGTCCTATTTATTGTCTTGAATCTCTTATATTTAAAATCTTTCTCGCGATTACAGAATGACAAACAGACATAAGTTAAACGATATTTTGATTACATTTTGATCGTTTAAATTTCTGTAATTATATTACAATCACTTATTCATGAAAATTTTTATTGAGCATAATTTCTATTCTTTTCCTTTAATGCGAAAATTATATTTAAAAAATCGTATTCATTTACTTCGTGAAGAGAAAGTATTTTATTCGATAGTTAAGAACTTTCCTTAATTTAAATTATGTTTTAGGTGTCCTTTTCGGATTGACAAATGGTTTACGTAACGCCGCAGGTATACTATCTCCTTACGTTGCTGGAGTTATACTAGATATAAACGTAAGTTATAAGTTATTAGTTAAAATTTATATTTACATGTATAACTTTATAAATTTGCTAAATTTGTTTATTTATGTTTACATATAAGGCAGCAGACATGGTTTATTGGAACTACGTATTCTACATGGCATCTTTCGCTTATTTTCTGGGTGGTGTAATATTTATATTTGGAGCTACTGCAGAAGTTCAACCTTGGGCTACCATTAACACAGACAACAACAAACAAGATAACAATTAATCATGAATAAATCAAATCTTATTCGTAATGATGACAATTCTTTCTTCGCCAAGACTGTTGGTGAATTTTATCAAAGTTATTTTTCAATAATGTATCTTAAAAAAGATATTTATTTCTGTGAGTCATAATGATTAGTTATAAACTAATTCTTCTGTTACTATTAATATCCGGAATCGAATCTAACTCAGGACTTTTACAGAAAACACTTACAAAAACTAGCAGATTTTCTATCAACCATTCAAATCAATTGTACAGTGGTATAAATCCATCTGGATTGGAAACAAATTTTATAACCGATTATACGGAAACAAGAAAAACAGTTTTTTAAACTGCTTCAGGTGAGAACTGTAATATTAGTAATTTAACAGAATCCATTAATCCTGAAACATCCGACATCTCAACTGCAGAGTTATGGTCAAGAATAGTTAATCTTTTTGAAACAAGTAACCAAGAGATAGATTTCGACGTGGAAAAAAAACGTCAATTTCAAATTAAATTATAAGATGATGTTTTTCTCTTAAATCAGGACAAAATTACTTATAGTTTAATACATTATCATTTGTTTAATGTCGAATATTTTTTAGAATATATTTCTTCAGAAAACTTAATAAATCACACATCCCAACTGAAATAAATGAAGAGAATGATGTGTTCGTCCATATATTACGTAAGGTATTTTGGGTGGGTGAAGGTCAAGGATTTCTTAGATTTCTTACTCAGTAGTAGAAGGAAATAGATCTCATCTTACGTAATATTCTTATTTTTATTTTTTGATCTCGTTGATTGGTGGACTTTTGAATTTGGCTTCAATTTGGCGGTTTCTATTAAAAACGCTCGTTGTACTAACACCATCTCGTGTGGTGACATAATAAAATAACAACGCTAGCAGACTCACTTTTTATCATGGAAAAAGGCCGTGTGGTGGTTTCTCTCTCTCTCTCTCTCTCTTTTTTGTATTCGAAAAGTGCACCACTCCTGCAGGTGTATAAGACTAAGAATACGTAAACCAAAATACATGATACAAAGTTAACATAAAATTAGTATTCGGGTTTTAGTGATAACTGAAATGTAAAACTAGAAATTAGAAATTATAAATAGTCTTTCCATCAAAATGTAAAAAGCATCAAACATGTAAAAAGCATCAAACAGTGGCTTCTGAACAAGCCTGTCGAGTACACACCTGAAACCAAGCATAAACATTTATAATTTCAGAATAAGTCTATTTTCATTGTAAATTGGACAATGATAAATCATATGGTTGACGTTGTCTAGGTTTTCTGTACAGCAAAAGCAAGAAACAGTTTCTGCCCGGTTATATCAATACATCGCGAGGTAGCTTCTAAAATTACCATCCTTATTAAGTAGTTGAGCAGTAGCAAGCGTTAAATCTTTAAATGGTGATGAGATACTGCATTGAACACTACGAAAGTACAGTCTTGTTATTCTACGAGTTTTACTGTTTAACCATCGTTGATTCCACTTTTGCATAGGATTGTCACGAATATAATTTTTAAAACTACTACGTGAGAGAGATATATGAGTGTAGTCGAAGTCAGTGTCTTTTGCAGCTGACTTAGCCTCAAAGTCGGCTTTTTCATTTCCTAGTATGCTTGTATGGCCAGGAACAAATACAAAAGTTATCTTATTTACAAGATTTTTAATATGGTGCTTGATATATGTGATTTCATCTCTATTGCAATTGGGATTTAATAGAGCTTTTAGGACAGACTGAAAATCGCTGTAAATGTTGATAGACAGATGTTTATTTGGTAGTTAAGTGGCCCACTGAACAGCGTGGTAGAGAGCATCTTCTTCAGCTTGATATGTGGGGGTATCTGTACCTTTTAACATATTTTGAACAAAATGTGTAAGTTTGGATACTTGAGATAAAGATAAAGATACTTGACCCGATATAACGAGAGCTTTTGGACACATCTGTGTAGATATTAATGTATGCATGACTAGTCATGGAGGAAGCAAATGACACCAAATATTCTCTGGGTATAACCTTGTTTGCAGGGTGATGATCAGAGATAGTAGGGTAATTGCAATGTAGTAGCATATGAACAGTCGAAGATAGGAGTAGAGACAGTTATTGAGCCTTGATGTTTCAAGCTCCGATGTAGTAGTTTAGAATCTTTTCTACAATACATAGTGGCAAAGGATGGAGCTCTGCAAATATCAGAGAGGCATTAGTAGAAACAGTTCTGCAGCACTTTGAAATTCTGAGGGCAAACTGTTTTCGAAAAGATAGTAATTTACTGCTACTTTATTTTTCTAGTTACATGACCCCAGCTAGATGCCGCATAAATTATCATTAGTTGTATTGCTGCATTGTATAGAGTTTTACAAGTTTTATGATTTAGTCCGCAGGTCACCTAGCACATTTTAGCTGCATGTAGTTTATTTTCCTGGCCTTAAATAAGATGTAATCAATATGGTAACAGAATATGGTTTCTTTGTGTTTTCTCGTTTTATTTTGTATGACGTTTCTGTTTACATTTGCACTACCTACTCGATCTGTCAAAGTTTTTTTGCGTCCTTCTGTGAAAATTAAAATTTATATAAAAAT
>NW_019386389.1:7126-62306 GCF_000671375.1 Centruroides sculpturatus | reverse complement strand
ATTCTTCTGCAACTTGTGGACGATTGATAACAAGAATCGTCAAACGAATCTTCTTGAATGAACTGTACGATGGAATTTTTATCGAGAATCTCGTCGTATCCGTCTAAAATCATTAACGTATTTAGGGCAATCCGGCAAAAATGACTCCACCTCCAGATTTTTGAGCTCAATCGTGGAGAAATGCAAAAACATTCAGGGGTAATTTCTGTATGTATTGATGTTAGTGTGTATGGGAGCACGATTTTGTTCAACCTGTTTGAAGCTTAATAACTCCTATTATTTTTGTCGAAAATTTCTGAAATGTTGCAGGGAAATTTATCTGTTAGGGGGATTAGTTCTGTTAAATTTTGGTGGTTAAAGGTCGATGGAGTGGAAAGATAATGGGGTCCTGTATTTCCAGTAGGGTTGGACTTAATGACGATTTTACTCGTTATTAGCATTTAATTTTTTTTTTTTTATAAAACTCATCCCTACCTTCAAAATTAAGCTTTTTGCCCATTTTTAATTATTAAAATCATTATATTTTTAACTAAGTATGAAAGAGATGGAGCCATCAAAATGTTAAACGTTGCCGGGAAATTTGAGCAACTCGTTGCTGGTCTATTTTTTACATGAATTAAAATACAGTGTATTATCTTTACTCTTAACAATTGTGCTTAAAAGAACAATATAATGTTAAGTTATCTTATATTTTTGAACATATTAGTTTATTAAATACGTATGTGAGGAGCTGGGAGCATAGAATAACTTTAATTTGGGCTCTATGTCACTTAATCGTTGAGATTGGCTCGCTACGTCAAAGGATGGCTTCCTTAGACTTTACATAAAGAATAGAAGTTCGTAAGAAACCCCTGAAAGTTGTTTTTCCTGACACCAACCTAGATATAGCGTTAGGGTTCTAATTTTTCTTCTTAGAAAAGTCTGGTCTGGAGGGGAGGAAATTCTGCAGTCAAGAATTTGAAAAAACTCTTGGTTAGATCTTCTTTCGAGAAAATGTGACGAACTGAAGAAGTGATCTGCTATATTCGAACAATTTCATCCAATTAGTATGAAGAATTTTCCACACGTCAACAGGATGAGTGGGAATGTTCAGAGTGGGTGATCAGGGTGAACTTTAGTTTGATGACAAAAATTTTTGAGATAAGGGGTATGAGAAAAGTTCAAAATCTGTGTGTTAAGAAACAATACTTTTCAAATTTACAGAAATTTCATATATCCAGTTCCATCAAGGATATATATGTAAATATGTTTAATCAAATTTGTATGACCATTTTTCAAATTAAAAGTATAGAATTCTTGTATAAATTATTTAACAATCAATAATAATGTATTTAAATTCCTTTGAATATAATAGTTATATATGTTTTAAATAAGAATTTCCATACATTTCATGGTGGAAATTGTTTACCAATATGTGTCAGGAAGAAGTAATGTTACATTTGTCCTGTAATGTTTTCATAGTAAACTATTTTTTTAATCCTTTCTATTTTTTGTTAAAATAATATTACCATACTAATGAATAACTATTTCTAGATGCCTTGTATGTGCTGTATACCTGGTTGCGTAGAAAAATGTATATCCAGTGTCTATAATTAAGTAAACATAATAAGTTTACATGGCCAACGATTATTTAATATTAATATAATAAATAATAAACGGAGGCAGTAGCCTATAAAGAAAGGTCGTCTCTGTGAGTATTTGTTTTTTAATAAACTGCTGATGACGAACAACGAAAAAATGACTGAAACAAAGAATTTTTCTTTGTAAAAAAGTTGTATTTATACTTATTATGTCTATAATTAAGTTTTCACAGGATTTGATTTGAAAAGCAAACCAATGGATTAGAGAATTTGTAGAAAAAATAACTTATTATTTAAAATTTTTTAACAATTATGCATTAAAAAGTATGAATTTTAGGCGAAAATATATATTAAATTGTTAAGTAATCTGCATTTCCACTTAGCATATTCTGTTGTAATATATTTATAAAAAATATTAAATGCAAGTTTCTGTAATGTTAAAAATACTGTATTGTCTAATAAAGAATATAAAAAAAAAACTGAATTTGCAATTTACATTTGTTGTTTTTTATTATTAAAGTAAATGTACAAAAAAAGCTTCAAAAACACAAAACAGATAAAAGTTACTTCTTGATGTTTAAAAGTGTCTCGGAATTAAAATCTTTGATATCGCGTAACTTAGTTTAATGTATTAAAAATTTTTCAATTAATGTCAATTATTTGCTATTGAAATTATAAATAATTGCATTTTATCAAGTTTTAGATGAAATGTCTATAACTATTATAAAATGTATGCCCGCTCTCACGACAACAACAACAACAACACAAACGGGACATTCCAATTTTCAACGCGAGTGTTGATTGTTGAAGTCAACAATTTGACGTCATCAACGACGTTCCAACTCGAGTACGAAGTGCTTAGTTCCCATAATTCCATTCTCAGCAAGATGGATTTCATTCAAATGTCTTACCAATTACCCATAATTCATTGGAAAAACGTTGAGGCAGCGCTGACAACAGCGCTACCTCAACGTTGAAAGAAGGAACGAATTTTAACAGAAGTTTAGGCTGATCGATCAACATTTCCGATTTTAGTAGGTTGACGTCATTCAGCTTACCAATCAGCGCGTTGTGCCATCTGGATATTTAGTCGCACGTGGTTACACCTATGTGTGGGCGTGCGATTCAGGAATGTGGGATGTCTTTAGTTCGGGTCAGTTGGACGAACAGGACATGACTGGCGTCCAATCCGATCGTTATAACCGATTCTTGGTTTGAAATTAAACAGAGATTTTACGATTAGAGATCATTTCACCCAAAGATACTAACAATTTAATTTTAAAAAGTTGCAAACTAAAGGTTTTCTTAGATCATCTGAAATATAAAATCTTTTTTCATGTCAAATAATCTCCATTAATTAAATTTGCATTAACTTTTTATTCATTTAATTAATATAATTAATTTCAAGAAATAATTTCTTTTGAATAATATGCATACGTTTACATTTTAGATAAGATAATAACGATATATTCAGATAAAAATATAGGTGTGTTAAATTTTCATTTACTTATTAAGATTACATCTGTTTTCATACTAAAATATGGAGGAAAGTCAAGAAAAGGTAAATTTTTTTTATTAATAAAGTTACAAATAGTTATATAAATAAATAAATTTATAGAACACTTGAAGTTGATCCTAGAATATGTCGAAAATGTTACTGTTACCTTCTATATAGTAACTGTAAAGCTATACAAGATTAGTGCGGCGTATTTGTTTTTATTAGAGCTTTGTTCGTTTGATAAAATTGATAAAGTTAACATTACTTGAGACATAGAAAATACATAAAAAAAACTATCTATGCAAGTTACAACAATGATTATAAAGGTTATACGTTATAGGCATTTCAATTATGCCATCAACCATGGACATCATTCAATTGTGCAACTACAAAAATTTCTGTGTAACAACAGAGTTTAGCAAAAAACATCTCAGATGTTAAACCTGATATTAAATGTTGGTTAGTGTTTACCTAGGTAGTCCAAGATGGCTGCACAGTAGGGACCCACGTTCTAACCTATTCTAATAAATTAAGAAAATTTTCCTTTTTTCATATAATTAATTTTTTGAGTTATTTTACATCTTACATTAGTAATTTTGTTAATTTATTAGAATAGGTTAGGTTAGGTTAGAACGTGGGTCCCCACTGTGCGGCCATCTTGGACTACCTAGGTAAACATTAACCTAAATGTTTAATATTCTACCTTCTCATTGAAATTATAAGAAAAAACAAATAACAAATGGTTGTATTTTGACTGATTTTAAATAAATATTAATTCAATTTTAAAGAAAAAGCAAGAATTTATAAACTAATTACATTTTGACTTGAAATTCCAAATCATAATCTAAACTTTTTTTTTCTCTGTAAAGTGTGTATAGGAAATGTGTATAAACAAAAGACTAAACACTTTTAACAGAAATTAAGTATTTTGAAGTAAAAGATTATTGTTTCTTGCTATGATTAACTGCAAGTACATAATTTTAAGTTAATGATTATATTTTATAGCATACATATTTGTGTTTTGACCTTATAATAGATAATTAAAATGTTATATAATTAATTTTAATAACATATTAAGTTTTAACTATGAAAACATTACAGGCATTGGAAACTTTGGCCTTAAATGCAGCAACGGAAAAAATAGCAGACAGTAATTATTTTTGAATATATACATTAAATCTCTACAAATAAAAATTTAATAATAATAATAGAAAATAAAAACAATATTTTATAATATATTTTATCACTATTCTCAGGTATTCTAATAGAAAACTCAGTAAACCCCCATGTGGGAAATGTTTTTAAAGTAATTAATATATATCAACCATCCAGTTCAACTGATAAAAATGATTCAGGTAATTGCAAAAAAATCAGATAGAATATCTTTTTTAAAATTAAGTATGTAAAATGAATTAATAATAATAATAATATATAGAAACAATTGATTTATATTATTAAATTTTAAGTTAGTAATAGAAATTTATAAATGACAATAAATAAGTGAAATTTGTCCGAATTTGCCAGTAATTTTTGTTTAAAAAAGTCCTTTACATAAGATATTTATATTTATCTACTAACTTTTATTGTTAGAGCACAAATATAAACATTAGAATTAACTGTACAGTTTGTCTAGTAAATAGTAATTTTTGTATCAGGCCCCTTTCAGAAGCATTACATTATTTGGCAAGAAATATAAAAGTAAAATTTTAAAATATAATTTTGCATTTTGTTGATTATTTATTCTCATAGCTTATGTTGCCTGTATTTATCATTTAGTTCTGAAATTGAATAACATTGAAACATAAATGTATATTGGCTTTACAATTGTTAAACTATAATAAACTTATACTTATATGAATTCCATGTTGTACGAGTCACTTAGATTTTACAAATACATGTGCCAGGCTGCGAATGGATCACGTATTTGTAAAATCTAAGTGACTTGTACAACATGGAATTCATATAAAACAGAATAATCAACAGTGTTATAGGGGGTCGACTGGTTATTAAAGTTTAAGAAAGCAAATCAAATGCACAAAACCAGTATCAGAAATAGGCATTAGGTAAGATTTTTCTGTTTTCTTTACATGATTGACACTTAAAAAAATATGCAGATACATCATGCTACATTTGTGTGCAAGCACAAATACCCCTACTATAACTCAATGACCAGTCAAAACTGCATCTTATATGAGAACACTTGTTCCACAGTAATGTCAATCAACATAGGAACAATAACTAATTCATATTATTAATGATGCTGGTTAAAACTTAAGTTCAGGCTTGACCCTACATTAAAAATACTTTACACTCATTATAAAGTGATAAATTTTTGAGTGTATTTCAAATTTACACAAGTAGTGTTTAAATTAGTAACATTAATTTTTTGAAGTCTAATAACAACTATAGAAATATATTTATTTGTAAATATTTTTCAGAATCTTTTCAGATACAGAGAGAATGTTTAATGAATTATTACAAGACTAAAAATGCTTATATGAAATCTCTGTTGTGGAGTGAAAAAAACAAAGACTTTCCCTTAACAGACTACTTCATCGAACTTACTGTTCAAGAAGCAGATTTCTTATGTAAAAAAGCAGGAGAAACTATTCAGTTTACACAGATTTTTCCAAAATCAATCGACGAACATGTTGTATTGTTAGTCACTGCTGATCCCGGTTATGGCAAAACTACCTTTTGTAAGAAAATAGCTTACGATTGGGGTACCGATACATCCCGTACTGATTACTTAGGACATTATGATTTTACTGTTGTCATTAGTTTGCGAGAATTACAGAAAAAAAGTATAACAGATGAAATTCTCCAATGTATCTGTGAAAATACAGATTCCAATTCTAGAGATAAGTTAAGACAAAAGGGATTTAATTTATTAATCATTCTGGATGGATTCGACGAAACAGGTGATAAAGATTCAATTATACATTTCATTAAAAAAGATTCATTCCGTATTTCTAAAAATATGACAATTCTTGTTACTTGTCGTTCTCACATTGCCGAAAATATAAGAGAATACGCACATATGAGATTCATTATTCAAGGATTTTCACAACAACAAAAAGAAAAGTATATTAAATTGGTTATTAATGATGATAACGGCAGACGGGATGAACTTTTAAACTTGATAAAATTCAGCGATTTTCATTCCACCTTAGCTGAATGTCCGTTAATGTTGCATATGTTATGCTGTCTACCAAAAACGAAATACTTTTGCAAAATAAAAACAAAGACAGATTTGTTCATTCAAATCTTTCGTCTGGTGATAAAAAGATATATGAGGAAAATGGGAGAAAAACATAATTTAGTAAAAGGAAAGTTTTTCTATGGAGAAGACTTACTAGTTAAATTGGGAGAAATATATTTGGGCGAAAGATCCAAAATGAATAAAATGGATAAGGCCGTATTTATGTACGAGACTCTAAAATTTCTAACATTAAAAGATAAACAGTTAAGAAAACAGTTTCCAGAAGAAAAAGACTATCAATTTATATTAGGACTAGATATTTTTGCAAAGTATTCTGAGGTAGACGGAATTAGTTGTTTCCATTTTATACATAGAAGCTTTCTTGACTTTATCATTGCTCTTTGTTATTTCCATTCAATGCAAATTGCTCAAGATAGTGCCTATGACTTTACAATTCTAACATTTCTTAGTGGTCTTTATGGCGACAATGAATTTTCAAATGAATTTATATACACTATTCAAGAGAATATTCACTCTATTCCAATTTGGGTTGAATGTGTTAATGAAATTAAAAACATAACGAACAAACAATTATTTTGTTCAAATGCTAAAATATATTTTGATTTTACATCTCTAGAAATGATGAGATTTTTATTTCAGCAACGTTTCTTTCACCTTTCTCAAATTTATTTTCTTTTTCCTGAGACAAAACATTTCTATGAAATAGTTAGAAAAACACTAATAGACTTACACCACATTTACAAAAATTCTGATAAATTGGAGATATTTTTACTTTTGGATAAAAGTTTTAAATTCGTTAAAGATGAGGATAGCTTTAAAAATGTAACTTTTCCAGAAAATATTTGTGATATTCGTCAGTCCGTACGTCTCATTCAAAATTTAATAAATAGTTTTAAATGGGATAAATTTAAAATTTTCTTTAGTGGTGTACTTGTCCTTAAATGTTCTAACTGCCCTGTTATACATTATAACATGTATAATTTTTTCAAAGATGTCGAGAAACCTGCAGTAATTCCGAAATATTTTCAACTGAAATCACATAAAACAAATAAAAATCTTGTTGCTCTCCTTAGCAAGGATGATTTAATTGGAGAAGTCAAATACTTGATTTCTACTGAACAATATTTGAGTCTAAAAGATAATATCAAGCTATCTCCTGATGATAAAAGAACAGTAAAAAGCAATCTGGCATAAACTGTATATGTATTTTTAATATCATCGTTGTGATTTTCAAAATGTGATATAATCACGTTTTCTGAATTAATTTATAATCNTTATATAATCACGTTTCCTGAATTAATTTATGATCAATATTTTCTACAATAAAAATAATTAATGTACTATAATTACCTTTATAATAACAAAAATAAACAATAAATAAAATTTATTAGTTACTGTTAACTCTTATAAATATCATAAATTTATTCTAATGTGATGTCTGCCTTTATTGATTTATCAAAAATTTATGATATCTTTAATACTTTGTGAAATTTACAGCTTATGTTAATGTTATAAAGTTTTAAATGTAGGCACAAATGGAATTGTAAAGTATATCCTGAAAATTTGATATAATAAACTGTATTATACACAACTGTCATTTTCCTCACCTTATAGTTTGTTGTTACATTACATTTATAATTATTTCAAATTCATACAGTTTACTTTTTGATAATAATTATTAATTTATTGCTGTTTCCTTTTTACATATAAAATACTTGTCTTCTCAAAGAACTTTACTTCTGACTTCCAATCACGTGTAACAAGACACAAAAAAATTTTTTTACGCTAATCTTTCACCAACAATATCCTTGCTTTTGTTAATTTCAAAAAAAAAATTATTATTATTATTTTTCTCAAACTTTCTAACAGAGAATTTAAGATTTCATTTGGGTGATTCCTTATTAAATAGAATTGACAGCTTCTTATTAGTAACAGTAAAACAATACATTAATTAATCAAAACTTTCCGAGTGTAATTAATAAATTCATTTAAAAGTTTACAATTAAATCAACTGTATGTGTTTGTTTCTCACACCAAAACATGCTATTATATGAACTTGATCATTTTGCTATTTCTCTTTATAAAAATATCTAGCAATAAATGGTGATACTTTCCTAATTTCACCACTCATTCCATCTGTTTTGAGATTTTTATTATAAAAACATTTTCATACCGTGTCACCGGTGTCTGTATTGTTTCCCATAAACCTTGAAAAACATGAAAAAATATCATTAACTTGTATGTGTTGAAATTTTTGTTTTTCAAGGTTCAAGTTATATTGTTCAAAAATGTTTGTTTTGCTTAATCTTTGCTATACAGGATGTTTTTTAATATTTAAACACAGACTTTGTTGGAAATACCAATCAATATATATTTAATTTAATCGATATTTATATTTTTATTCCTGTGGGTGCTTATGTAGCTAGAGACTCATTGCACTGTTTTGCCCGAGGTCTATAATGCTGTTAAGAAGGCCTCGACCACATTTGATACATTTGAAGTTTAGGAGCATCTTCTCCATATGGATTACAAACTTTTTTACTGTTTGTACGGCAGTATAACCATTCCAAAACTCATAAAGCATAAACGTCTTAAATGCTTTTTATCCGGAGACAATTTGACTTTAATTTATTCAAACAAAATGTGAAGTAAAACATTCAAAAAAAGCTTCTATTCAAAACATACAATATAACATTAGCAATAATATATTAATATATATTGTTTAAGCATAAGTAACTATAAACAAGTTTCTATTTGTCTAAATGTCTATTTGAATAATAAAATAAATTCACTTTTTTCTCATTGATTTGAGAATTTAAATTCGTTATATCATAGACTTACTTTACATCCTGTTGTGTATTTGTATAAACAAGGATGCGACACATTCATATCTGCGCGAATATAATTCAAACACTCCTAAAATCATTCCAAGAAGCTAAATCCCTTTAGAGTCCTTATCTTCCTTTATGATAATGTAAACAAACCTGTAATTCAAATTTTTAACCGGATGATAAGCCACCAATGCTTTCGTAAAGTGTTTCCAAATAAAAGCACGTAATACATATATTTTTTAAATGTGCAAAAAATTTTTCTTCTTAATTTTGAAAAAAATATATATATATTAAACATTTTAAAATTAATATATAGCCTACATAATTAATTATTCATCTAAAATCAATTTTAATTTTATTTTAGTTAAGACATAACATTTAAAATATACTGTTACATTAAAAGTTAGTAATCTTTTAATGTAATAGTATATTTTAGCAAACAAATTTATGATGTACTGTAATTACTTTAAGATTTTGTTTTGTTCCTATTGCTCATAAGTTAGTGATCACTATTATACTGCCCAATTTATCTGTTCCTGAAAAGAAAGAGAAGTTGAATAGTTTTGGGTTCCAATAAACAAATGATAGGGATGCTGGAGTGTGAGATCCTGTTAAATATTGATACATCCAAAGAAAAAACACAGCTTCCAGAGCTGTTCTGACAGATGGTATAGACCGGGTGTGTCCAACCTGCGGCCCGTGGGCCGCATGCAGACCAAGGTAAGTTCCAATGCGGCCCAATAAACGTATAAAAAAAACCAACAAACTTTTTAAATTTATTATTTATTTATTTAAACGGCATAAACTCAAAAAAGAAGTTTCACAAAGTTTATAAATATTTTATTTTTGAGTGGAAAGGAAATATTTTAAATACTTGGAGATGTGTGAATGAGGAAGGAATACTAAATAAAGCTGGAGTTGTGACTCAAAGATTATAGTCCCAAATTCAGGGAAAGGAGAGAAAGGCTGAAAGATATAAAATAGTGAAAAAGGTTAAATAGACCTCCTGTTATGAAAATATTGACCCTTAATTTTCCAACCTTACTCACTTTATCTTTTGTCTTTTCTCTCTTTTCCCCTCGTTTGGGTTTCTAATCCTCGAGTCCCAACTCCAGCTTTATTTAGTATTTCTTCCAGAGTTGCAAGATTTGGCTACCCTTTTGTAAAAAATATCAATTGGCGCATTGGCTACTTTTTGGGCTACATATTATTTATAAATATATTAGCTGAATAAAAATGCATTTTAAAATGGTGTTTTGTCGTTTTTTTATTAATTAGAGACCCAAATAAAACAAATATTTGTGTTTTTCAAACAAATTTTTGTTCGTCTCCTTTACAATAAATGAATTGATCTATTTCTAAGTATAAATTGAAAGCGTCTGTAGAAATAATTTTTCAAAATATTCTTTTTCGTGATAAAGTTTTAATACTTATTACTATAATCTAGACATGTTAATCCTTAAATATACATGTATATTTAAGGATTGGGCTACAAGTATATATAATATATTAATACTTGTGGCCCAAAACTCCATGACTTCTTCCAATGTGGCCCAGAGAAACAAAAATATTGGACACCCCTGGTATAGACACTGGAATGTCACAATATTCTTCTATTCTGAATACTGGTATTTTGAACAATCTCGTACTCACTTGTTTAACGTTTACTTTCCGGTACTGTTTAAACTTTGTAAAACAAACGCTTTCGTAAAACACTGGAATAGTTGTAGATATGCAGGATCGTAGCGTGGGTATCAGCCGCCCGGGGAAGAGGAAAGTTTTGCCCCCCTTATTTAGGTATCTCAATTTAAAAGACTAAAATTCAGTTTCATCACAGAATAAGTAATGAAAAATTCTGTGCTAGTGTTGCCAGCTGACCCGGGTGAGGTTTGTTAGAACAGACGTTCCTGACGGAATGTCATTTTGCAATGTGAAGAATAATATGGAGTGCATGCAGGTTCTAAATCAGTTACAGTTAGCGACTAGGGAGACTTGGGTGGGAGTAACGTAAGTAACCCAGATGACTTAGCTCTATTGGATATTGGAGGTGTATATGAATAAGAATAAATCGTACAATAAAAGAAAAAAAAAAGATCAACAGGTTGCGCACAATATCACCGGACGGCGAGTCGATTCCCAGACTGTCTGGATGGTAACACTATTCTGTGCTCATTTCAATTGGTCCGAATCGTAGGTGGACGAAGATATGAAATAAAATGGTTCAAATTCTTACAAGATATTATTATTTATTGTGAAATTTTGCTGCCCGGGGTGGGCCGCCCCCACTACGCTATGCTACTGGGATAGTGTAAAGTTTCCATATTCTATACAGTATAACCTGTAACAAAAGTTCAGTTCATTTGTTGGTCTATCTTGAAAGCTTAACCGTTATAGAAAATTAGAATATAACACAGTTTTTGCACAGCAATAACTTCTAATTGTTTGATTAAAAATATATTTTAAGTGAATTTGCTCTAATATTACATAGCCCTTACAACTGCATAAATCAGTGATTACTGTTAAAGTCAATATAAAAGCATGATGTGATTAAAGTACAGAAGTGCCAAAGTTAGTAATTTACTTAAGAAACAATTGAAAAATCTAAAATATGAATTTAAGAATGGACCCAATTAGATGTATAGCAGATATATTAATTACACGTTGAAAATCCATATTATTAAATTACATTATAAGCTCAGTTTAAAAAATCATTTAGTGTACTATAATATTAATAAAATCAAGGTGCACTATTGCTTATATATTAAACAAAACTCATACGACTCATCAAAAGTTTGTTGCATTCCTGAAGTGTATGAAACTCAATTTAACTGTCTTAAAGTGTGACATCACTATTAAACCTTAATATTCAAATATTTAAAAGTAACTCCTTACTTACAGCATGATTTTGAGATCAAATCCAAATGTCAGTTTCATTCAAACAGAACCTTTTCTAAGCTTTCAGTGTAAGCAGTAAAAAGTTACTTTTTGCTTTTTTAAAAAAAAATGTTGATTCAAGACAAGAATTTAACATATTTGAGAAATGTTTATGCTTCTGGCACAATATAGTGCTATAAATTAAGACACTTGGCGGATTTTCTCATCTTTATTTAGTTGATACGTGTGGAAAAAATTACACGTCTATAAAATTCCGTGTACATGCGAAAATAAAAAAATTTATATAGGTGAAACTAAACGTAAAGTTAAAGTAAGATTGAAAGAACATATAGCCGATTTGAAATATCGTAGACTAAATTCTGCTTTTCATGAACACTGCCTTTTGAATAATTGTAATATAGATAAAAATAATATAGATATCTTACACAGAGAAAGAGATACATACAAAAGAAAATTCAAGGAAAGTATAGAAATAATCAAAAATCAAAATAGTATAAATAAAAATCCTAGCATCTCAATAAACGAAAACTGGTTAAAAATTTTATATTAATTGTATTCACTAGATTCAAACTATTATTATTGTGATCAATGTGCTAATTAATAATAACGATTGAACTGTTACATAAATCAACAATAACAAAAAACTGTAATGTTGTAACGGGAATCAAATAATATGTAAATTTATATTAAATGTTAATCCTGTTTACCAACCTCAAGACATTGTAATGTCATTAGTTCATATAATAATCTATAATATTAAATACTGTAATGTTAAATAAATCAACAATCATATATTGTAAAAATATAGTAGATGTCAGATATGTAAATTTATATTGTAGAAGTTATGTAAATTCGTATTATATTGTCAATGCTTATCAAAGGAAATAAGGATTTAGTAAAACAGATTTATGAGTAAAAAGCATAATCAATTGTATACCAATTTGATAATTGTTGTCTAAGGTATATTTTAGACCAAGGATTTTGTAAGACTGTTTTATAAGTAAAAGGTATAATCAATTTTGTACAGTACAACCTTAATAACAGCCGTACTCAAGGTATGCCTTAATTAAATATAGTTTTATAGATACTATAAAACTTATGTATAGTTTTATATAGATACGTTGTATACTCTCCTAATATTATAGTAGGCTACAAGAAAAAATACTGTGAATAAGCTGATGTTGCTGAAAAAATATCGAAAGTAAACTGCTACTTTAATTTATAAAACCTGTATGGATAGGTATGTTTTATTTTTTAAAAATTTTACAAAACTTGTGTATTCCTTTTTATGTGTATGTTATATCCTTTTTAAATGTTTTAGTTGACTGAAGAGGGGCTTAAGAGCTCGAAACGTGTAATTTTTTCCACACGTATCAACTAAATAAAGATGAGAAAATCCGCCAAGTGTCCTAATTTATAGCACTATATTGTGCCAGAAGCATAAACAAATAGCAAAGCACGGTTTCATATCATCAAAATATTTGAGAAAGTTAAATTCAGGAAATTTCTCATGAAGGTTAAAGTGTATACTTTCCTTCCTAAGAATAGGAGGGAAAGTATACACTTTGATCACGACAAGAGAAAAGACATAGCCCTGTAATAAAGAAATATTAAGAACTATAAAGTAACTATAAACAAAAATATTAAAGTAGCTTTAATTGGCTAGTTAACATTCATAGATAAATAAATCAAAGCAAATAGTCATAACAAACAAGTTAGAATCACTCACCAAATAAACCACCATTTCATGATGCAAGAAAAGAAAAATTCTTACGAATGGCCAGTAAAATAAATTCTATTTTACTGGCGATTTGTTCGATAACACTGATACCTGAAGATATCTATTTCACATAGATGAAAATGTTCCTACGAATTTTTCTTTCTTCGTGTCATGAACTGGTGTTGGTTTATTTGGTGAGTGGTATATTTACAATTACTCAGTTTTTGAGATATATTCAAGTTAGAATGAGAGGTAAATTTGGTTAATTGCATAACTTTAACATATTAGCAATGTTACGAGACATGACTGTACACAGGCATTCAGCTATGGAAGCTCTCAGAATTCATGGTTTTCTTATGGAGCAGGGCAATTATTTTGATAACCAAAGCTATAGGCATCCTATTCAGCCTATAAATATTATATCATTACACACAGTTAAAATATTACTAAAGTAATGTAAGCTATGGGTGACTTGTGAAGCCCTATCGTAAGAAAAGTCAATTGTGCATGGTACAAGTCACTTGTGTCTTGTGGCCTTTGTACTAGGTGGCACTTTTGGTGCAAACTTATAATGGTCACATTCTAGAAAACTCTTTGTGAAAGTGGGTTGTCAAGAGTAAGCTTATTTGTTTTTTCTGGTATCAACATCATAATCATTTCAAAGTATTGGAGGATGTTAAAATTGCTATTGGGTCAGATTATTGCTGCATCCTCCCATGCAACTCATGTCTTGTTCCTTGGTGTAGTTGGCTAAGACTGTGCTGTTCATGTTCTTGTTGATCATATACTTATGTTCCTTGAGTCTTACTTTCAGGCTCCTTGCTGTAGCTCCCATATATGTAAGTTTTTGTAAAAATGCTGATCTAGAGAAATGGGATACACTCCCGACACAATAAAATGATTTTCTTTGGGTTTATCATTTCAAGGAAAATAAGTACACAAGCATGACAATCTTAGCCAACTATGCTAGGCATCAAGACATAAGAATTGCATAAGATGATGCAGCAATAATCCAACTCAGTAGAAATGTCATCATCATATACTGAGTGTCAGGTTAGTTGTTTTGATTTGAATATGGCTTTGGCTCTTTTATTTTGTGTTTGATAAATGAACTCTTTCATAATATGTATTATTTGATATGATTAGAAAATCCTACAGATGGAACATTATATCAGAAAACCAGTCAGTCACTATGTGGGTGTTTCAAAAAGTGATGAATCTGGAAGCTGTGATGATGACATGGAGGATTCAAACTTTGAACCCTATTCAGATAAGAATCTGAATCACTTTTGGTGAAGAATGTCCTGACACCCCTGATGACAATTCATTTGCCAATGATGATGTTGACAGTAATGATTCTACCATTCAGCAAGCTACTATTTCTGTATGGTAACTAATTGGTTCAACACCTCATAACATTCCAAAATTTCAAGAAAATCAAATGTTGAACCTCTAACACTATTGTGGATGATCTATTGGGCATTTTCCAATTTTTTGTCAGTGATGATATTGTAGATATGACAGAAGAGACAAACAGATACGCTAATCAATATTTAGCAAGCAAGATTTTGACGTCGAAATCTTGTTTGAAAAAATGATGCCCTACAACCAATGAACTGTCAAAGTTCCTGGCTATTTTTCTTTAATATCAGACTTTATTGGTTCAAAGATTTCTTGTAACCACCTTATAAAATTGGTTGTGCTTCAAGATCTATTCAAACTTCTGCTGAAATTTGGAATTTTTCTGATAAAAATTTATTTCACCACAGTGACCACCTGCACAAAGTTAGAAAGATTCTCACTAAATTTTCTGACAAATTCAACAATGCTACTACTTCCAATGGAAGAGACTGTTATAAACAAAACAATGATTCCTTGGTGAGGTCAAGGCAGTATATTTCTCAAAAATCACAAAAATATGGAGTCAAAGTCTACAAGTTGTGTATACTAGATGGGCACATTTATACCTGCCAGGACTGCACAGCTAAGTAAATATCCAAAGTTATTGCATTTCAATTTTTAAAACTGTAATGTAGTGTTTAGTAAATAAACATTGTAAAAACATGTGTTGACATTCTAAACTGTGCATTGTTGTTTGAAATATAACAACAACATCCAATTAGATAACTATTCAACAAGCTACTTTTGTATAAAGCATTTAGATTTAGACATTTTTATTCATTTCTGCATTGAAATTTTTTTTCTGAAAATATTCTGCACTTTTTTTCATAAGTTGTAATGCACCACGTTACTTGCAGCATGCAGACAGCACTTAGTCAAGCATACTGTAAGCAAAAAATTCAACAACACAGCCGAGGAGGTGAATTTCCTAACTTTTTCACAAATTTCCTGATGTTACACAACTTTTTTGAAAAACTAATGAAAATCCTTGATTTTTCCCAACTTTCCAAATGCAAAGGAAACCTCTATACAGGGTGTATCAGAATGATGTTTTAAAAATTTAGGGATTGTAGCGGATGAAATTTTGAACATTTTGATATAAGGAACCCATAGCCGGAAATGTGATATAAAATTTCTACAGCGGTAGGAAGTGCTTGACTGCCCTTCACTTTGGCACCTTCCATCCATTGACGTCATGTTATTGTTCTTGACTTCTTCCTCTGGGGTTATGTAAAGTCCCTTGTGTACGCAACTCCTGTAGGAACAGTTCACAAGCTTACAGAGCGCATCTTTTCAGCATTTAATACCATCAGAGGGGAGTGTGGCATCTTACAGAGAGTCAGACAAAACATGGTTCATTGTTGCACTGTATGTTACGAAGTTGATGGTCGTCATATTGAACATTTACTCTACTGTTTTGTCAATAAAACTTGTCATAAATACTGTATTCTGCTGTTTCATTCAGCATACCGACTGCAAAGTGCAAAGTGCTGTAGAAACTTTATATCACATTTCTGGCTTTGGGTTCCTTATATCAAAACGTTCAAAATTTTATCCTCTACAATCCCACAAATTTTTAAAACGTCATTCTATACACCTGTATATTTGAAGTAATTTTTTAACTTAATATTTACAATTATTAATCAATTTTTAACTAGTTACTTCAAATTTAATTACTAATCATTTAAATAATACAGTTCTTCAAAATATCCAGTTATACATTGCTACAAATTATTGAATATGCTCTTACATAAAGAGAAGATGCAATTGTTCTAAAAAGAAAACTACTTATTTAAATACTTAGATTGTCATTTCTACATACTAGAAATGGCAATCTATAGTATTTAAATGAGTTATATTTTATTAATAAAATATAACTTTTATATTTTATTATAAATTAAATTTAATTCGAGAGGGGAAAACAACAATTAAATTTCTTTCCTTTTCTCGCCTCGATACAAGAAATTCGCAATTTTTACAATTTTTGAGCATCGACAGACCGAGCAAAAATTGAAAATTATTAAATACTTTAAATAAATTATTTTCAAAAATTAAATTACTTGATGATTTTCAATGTTTTTACAATTATATTTTCAAATTTTGTGGAATGTTTTATATAGAAACGTTGCAAGAAATTCAGTGGATTTTTTGTATCGACGTAACATAAATTTTACTGATGATTCCCATATTAAATTATATTTAATTTAGAGTAAAATATCGAATTTTCCATGTTTTATTCCAATTTAAGAGGGAAACATCGATTAATTTTACAGTATATTCTTCTAANACAATGATAGGGAAAAAAAATCCTTAGTTAATTAATTTTCATTGTAGACAGTTTTATGTCTCATAAAGTATTTTTCTGAGGTCTGTCTTATCAGGTAAATTACTGTACACAGTGTATTCATTAATTTTCATTTCCATGTAGTAAAGGCCCTATGCCTTCATAAAGTACGTACTTTTCCTTTGTTTAAGGGTATTTGGGCAGTTTATTCTCTGTTGTATTCTTGAGCAAACAATACATACAAGTACAGTACAGTATTTTCTGAGGAAACACGCATACTTATCTTTTTTAACCACATTCCCGATAACCCAGCATTTTCACAAACTCGGCCACCCTTCAGCCCACATTAGGCCGAGTTTTCGAGACTACTACAGTAGATAATATGAATAGTAATGAAATTAAAATAATATATACATATTTTAATTTTAAGATGCGTAGAAAAAGTAGCAAAGTAATTACTTACACTCATGACCTTCTGTAGAAACTTCTGTCATCGGACAATCATCCTTCAGGAATTATTTACAATTATAAAACAATAAAAATATATAACCTTTACAATGAATGCTAAATATAATGGAAATAAACACCAAACCTCCAAGAAGGATATAAACAATAGCTAATGATCCTCTGCCTAATCAACCCTATGCATTTAAGTCAGTCTGATATTCTGAAATGCAGTAACTCCATTCTGATCTATCAACATTTGATTCTGATAATCTATTTTTTAACATATTTCTAACATATATATCAATTTAATTTCTGTGACAATACTACCGTAATTTAATTTGTAGAAAAAATATGACAAGTCTCTGCTAAGACAAAAATCATCAACTGATCTGAATATAAATAAAAGTGATTTACATATTTTCAGCAATTAAAATCTGTGGTAAGATACATTACACGATAAAATCAATCAAAACAATTAACCAGAATCGAAAGATTCATTTAACCCTGAGTCGTTTAATAAAAGTAATTTCCGAATTATTGCCAATTCCGTAATCTTTCAATAAATAATGATCGTTCATTAATTTCTGTCCTTCGAAATATAACCAGTAAATCCTCCACACGTATCTCCAGCTAATCGTGCGCTTCTTTCCCTCTCGTTCCTGTCGAATAAAACAAGGAAAATAAGTATCAATTTTAATATATTTATTAGAACCTTTATAAATCAAAACAAACATAATTAATATTATTTGGGAGCAATCTATCCCAGATTTGTTGGCCCTTCTATCCAATGTGGGCCCGACCATATCCATGATGGGTTAGATTAGAAGATCCAATAAAACTATAAAAGCGTCATACTGCTTGTATAGTAATACAAAGTTCTTTCTTAATGCTTTCAGAGAAAGAGAAATTAAAAAACAGCATAAGGCTTTAAAAGATTAATTCTGACTGTCACCACTAGAGGGTATCATATACCTCTTTTTGACAGCTATATTGTCCCATTCATAAACAAGCACATGTTGAATCTTTGTACGTGCTATTGTTTTTTGTATACAAAATTTCATTTGTTCGCTAATTATAATCCTTTAACTATTAAATATTTAACCTTTAACTATTTAATATATTACTTGCAAAAGAACATAGGCAAACTTACCAATTTAGTAGTCACGTATCTCCGAATGGCTTTCTTCAAGTCTAAAACATTTGTTTTCTGTTCAATAATTATATCGTAGACCAGTCCGTCTGCTCTTTTCACAAACAAAGTCATGGCCCGTCCTTGTTCCAAGGCCAAGAGCGAATTTAACTCTTCCAACGTCACTCCGTCCGGAAGATCGGCCAACAAAGGATCCGTCGCTATTATGCGAGAAATTCCCTTTTCTACCATACTTAAGGCTTCTTGATGAGATAATTGCGGACGTTTCTCTTCTTCCGTTTCTTCGCTCATGACGATGCTTACACCACTTCAAACGTAAACACAGAAACGAACATGCCGCCGTATTCGTTTAAGTGTTGCCAGACTGGTTAGTCTATCTGGCAACACTCAAATGAAATTAGCGCCATGGTTTTTTTTTTTATATCTGAAAAGTAAACGTTAAAACCTTACGAAATAACGTTTCTTAATTTAATGTTAATATTAATTTAATATTAATAATCAGTATATGTATATTTTTCTGCTTTGTTGTTGTGACGAATTATTTTAGAGTGAGCGAGGCGCGGGTGCCAAAATGGGTACAAGCGTCTCAAATTTTATTGATCATACGAATACATTTCTGTTCGTTATATTTTAACGCCCCTAAATCCAATTTCATTTTTTTAGAATATTAATTATCTGACATTAGTTAATTTAATAAAGTGAACCGGTGATCCTTATTTGCCAGATTCAAACCCTGTTCCAGCCATTCCATAATAATAATGTTTCATCTCTCCAGTGGTGAGAGCCGAAACCTTATTAAGTGTGATTTTGTGTCTATATAAAGTTTGGTATCATAAGGTCTGAGGCTGGCGCAGATATTTCTAGTTTACATTAAGTGAGTGTACAAAGTAGTAAACTGTGGGCCTATAAGTGCAGGTCACATATAATACGTACATTTACTTACCAATTTTTTANAACATAATTATTCCCAATTAATTACCGAAGGATACTTGTACCCGAACCCTGGATTATATGCGATTGTTCGAATAACATCGGGCGATCCCATCTTCGTCGTCGTCGACCTCCTGGACATAGCCGAGGAGGAGGAAGCGGCAGCGGTGACCGGCGGTCTTACCCCGGCCTCGCCTAAACAAGATCGGAAACGGGCCAGTCGTCGTCGGGTAGCGAGAAAAGGAGACTCTGCCGAAGGTGAGTGTATAATCTGTTTTGTTGGCCTTTTCCGTCGTCAGTTACAATGTGTTAGAGATAGGGAAATAGAAACGCGCTCGGTATAGAGCGGCGGCGGCATTTTTGGGGGCCTATATCTCGCGAAGGGTCGCCCGTACGGGCATGGTTCCTTTGACTTTTTTGTTCCTATCGATATAATCTACTGCTCTGTCAAAGTCCCAATTTGCTACATTTGTCCTAGAATTGTGCCAAGGATCCGTCGCTATTATGCGAGAAATTCCCTTTTCTACCATACTTAAGGCTTCTTGATGAGATAATTGTGGACGTTTCTCTTCCGTTTCTTCGCTCATGACGATGCTTACACCACTTCAAACGTAAACACAGAAACGAACATGCCGCCGTATCCGTTTAAGTGTTGCCAGACTGGTTTAGTCTATCTGGCAACAGCAAATCTCAAATTAACGCCGTTTTTTTTTTTTTAAAATATATATATCTGAAAAGTAAAAGCGAAATCCTTACGAGGTAACGTTTTTTTAATTTAATGTTAATATTAATTTTATATTTTTTTGCTTTGTTGTTGTGACAAATTATTTCATAGTGAGCGAGGCGCTGGTGCCAAAATGGGCACAAGCGTCTCAAATTTTATTGATCATACGAATACATTTCTGTTCGTTATATTTTAACGCCCCTAAACCCAATTTCATTTTTTGGGAATATTAATTATCTGACATTAGTTAATAAAGTGGGCCGGTGATCCTTATTTACCAGATTCAAACCCTATTCCAGCAATTCCATAATAACAATGTTTCATCTCTCACCAGCGGTGAGAGCCGAAACCTTATTAAGTGTGATCTTGTGTCTATATAAAGTTTGGAATCATAAGGTCTGTGGCTGGCGCAGATATTTCTAGTTTACAATAAGTGAGTGTACAAAGCAGAAAACTGTGGGCCTATAGGTGGAGGTCACATATAATAGGTACATTTATTTATCGATCTTTTATCGTATTAATATGTGTAATAACCGAATGACAGGAGGAAAAATCTATAGCAGTTTTTAATAATCAAGGATCCACGAAAGCATAGAAGGTTCTTGGGCGTGTTCTTGAACATAAAAATGGATATTATTCATACTTTGTGTAAAGCCGAGTACACACGTACCCAAATACTTAGCAGGTATACTTCGAGTAAACGTGCCCGTGCACCTAAACGTACAGATTTGTGCCTGTCATTAAATAAAACCACAAAAATAATTTTGACTATTATAAAAAGGGCAGAAAGCTTAATTTTGTGGATAGGGATGAGTTTTATTAAGAAATATAAATGCTTATAAGGGGCCGTCCATAAATTACGTAAAGTATTTTGGGGTGGGCGGGGGTAAAGGATTTCTTACGATTTCTTACTCATGGGTAAGGGGGTAATAGATCTCGTCTTACGTAATATTCTTATTTTTATTTTTTGATCTCGTTAAGTGATGGCGTTTTGAATTTGGCTTCAATTTGGTGGTTTCTATTAATTAAACGCTCGTTGTCTCGTGTGACGTGATAGAGTAATAACGCTAGCAGATTCACGCTCTACACATTTTTTGTCATGGGAGAAAGTCTGTGTGGAGGTTTCTTTCTCTTGTTTTTTATTAGAATAAGTGCACCACTCCTATGCGTGTTTAACACTAAGAAAATACATAAACCAAAATACATGATACAAAGTAAACATAAAATTAGTATTCGGCTTTTAGTGAAAACTAAAATGTAAAACTAGAAATTAGAAATTATAAATAGTCTTTTCTTCCATGTTTTTTGAACATAATTGTAAAAAGCATCAAACAATGCCTTCTGAAAAACCTTATCGAGTGGACACGGCAACTTGAAACCAAGCGTAAAGATTTCTAATTTCAGAATAAGTGTATGTTGATTGTAAATTGGACAATGATAGATCACGTGGTCGACGGTATCTAGGTTTTCTGTAGAGCAAAAGCAAGAAGCAATTTCTGCCCGGTTATACATCGCCAGGTAGCTTTTAAAATTACCACGCTCAGTAGTTAGTGATGAGAACCTACATTCAACACTGGGAAAATAAAGTCTTGTTATTCTACCAGTTTTACTGCTCAACTACTTTTACTGATTCCACTTTCGCATAGCGTTGTCATGAATATAATTTTTAAGGCTGTTACGTGAGAGAGAGATGCGAGTGTAGTCCAAGTCGGTTTCCTTTGCAGCTAACTTAGCGTCAATGTTGGCATTTTCATTTCCTAGTATGCCAGTATGGCCAAGAACAAATATAAAAATTATCTTATGTACAAGATTTTTAATATGGTGCTGGATATGTGCGATTTTATTGCTATTGCAATTGGGATTTAATAGAGCTTTTAAGACAGACAAAATCACTATAAATGTTGATAGACAGAGTTTTGTTTGGTTGTGAAGTGGTCCACTGAACAGCTTGGTAGTCAGCATCTTCTTCAGCTTGATAGATGGAGGTATCTGCACCTTCTAACATATTTTTGGCAAAATATGTAAATTTGGAGGAAGATAGAGATACTTGAGCCGACAAGAAGGGAACTTTTGGACCCATCTGTGTAGATATTGATGTCTGCAAGATTGTCCATGGAAAAAGCAGATGACATCAAATAACCTTGTTTACAGGATGATAATCAGAGATAGTAGAGTAATTGCAATGTGGTAGCGTACGAACAACCGTAGATAGGTGTAGAGACCGTTATCGAGCCTTGACGTTTCTAGTTCTGATGTAGTAGTTTAGAACTTTTTCTACAATACATAGTAGCAAAGGAAATAGCTCTACTATTATCAGAGAGGCATTAGCTGCAGTACTTTGAAATTCTGATGGCAAACTGGTTTTGAAGAGAGAGTAATTTACTTGCTACTGAATTTTTACTAGTTACATGATCACAGACAGAGGCCATGTAAAGTAACATTGGTTGTATTACCCCATTATATAGAATTTTATAAGCTTTATTTAGTCCCCAGGTGCACCTAGCACATTTTACCAGCATGTAGTTTATTTTTTTGTTGGCCTTAGCCAAGATGTAATCAACATGGCAACGAAATGTGGTTTCTCTCTATTCTCTCTTGTTTTATTTTGTATGACGTTTCTGTTTACACGTGCACTAGCTAGTCGAAGTTTCTGTTTACACGTGCACTATCTAATAAATCGCCCTTACGTAATTTATGGACGGCCCCTAAGCCTAAAAGTTTGACAATGGCGAACATGATTCCACTGACGTTCCAAACGCTATTGTCAAACTTCTAGGCTTACAGTAAGGCAGTGCTGAACGTCCAACGTATACGTTTTCGCGTTGAAAACGTCGGCCGCAACCTCTCTAATAACTCCTGTTCTTTTTGTCGAAAATTTCTGAAATGTTGCAGGGAGGATTGTTTATTAGGGGAATTGGTGATGTTAAATTTTGGTTGTTAAAGGTCGACGGAATGGAAAGATAATGGAGTCCTGTATTTCCAGTAGCGTTGGAGTTAATGACGATTTTACTCGTTATTAGCATTTAATGTTTTTTCTTTTATAAGACTCATCACTACCCTCAAAATTAAGCTTTTTGCGGTTTTATAATAGTAAAAAATATAAAGTTTTTAAATAAAATATGAAACAGATAGAGCCACCAAAATGTTAAATGTTGCCGGAAAAGTTGAGCAACTCGTTGTTGGTTTATTTTTTACATGAATTAAAATACAGTGTTTTTTATCTTTACTCTTAACAATTGCGCTTAAAAGAACAATCTGATCTTAATTTAGCTTATATTTTTTTAAACACACTAGTTTATTAAATACGTACATTTGTAAATAAAAAGTAATACCGATTCCAGTAAATATTTTTGAATAACGAGATAGCACTGTTTAATCACATGCTGCAGGCTTTACGTTTTAAAAGCATTTTTTTATGTTTTATTTAATGTTGACAAGCACAAATCTGGCTCTTGCTGTCTATCTATTTAGTCAAACGTGGCATTAAAGTGAGTTATTTTCAAGCTTTTTAAATTTTAGAAATAAAGATTTTTTGTGTATGTTAAGAGAAATAAGATTTACTCTACGATTCTTGACAGAGAAAACAAGGAAGCATCCTCATGAGCCGACAAAATAAAGGAATAAATTAACCAGTAATGTTAAAAGTATCTCGAAGTGGTGTTTACTGCAGGTAAGAGAAATGATGGTGACTACGTAACACGTCTACGTACACGTAAAAATTTACATTATACTCAGTAACCATAGCAACGTTATGTATTATCCACAACAATACACAGTTTCGCTGTCGTTAGTTTCAGTTTCGCTTTCTCTGTTTGATGGTTTTGCTGTTTTCCTCTATTAATAATTGCAGCCAGAATATAAAATCTTCTTTTTTGTAATTAAGTCAAGTATTGGAGCACATCCAAAACAAAAAAAACGAAGAGTAGAGGTAATTATAATTTCTATAATGTAAGTTATCAATACTAATCATTAATAAGAAGAATTTTCTACTGCAAATATATATACAAACAGTATGTCATCCTATTGTATAGAGCTGTCAACATTTTAGGGTTTTTTTATAAGTTCCTCCTACTTTGTGGGCACTAAGAGGGCCATTTATATCAAGTCCATTATGGATTCAGCTCGGCCAGAAACAAGACGACCGAGTGGCGAGAGATGCAGTTGACGTATCCAAAGTACTCCCCGAAAAATCCTTCGCTTTATTCGAACTGTTAGGAATCCATCCCGTCCTTAAGCGATAGGCTGCCATCTTAAATACTCGACCGTATGGTGCTATACACACATTTTTAGGCTGCTGAATAGCCATACAGAGATTGTAACAAACACTATTATTAAATCTTTATGAACATAATTAGCATTTATGATATTCTTAGCTGTTCTTTCTTTAACTTCATATTTTATTCTATTGTTTGTAGTGGCTCTAGTTGGAACAAGATAATTATAAAAGTATTTTCTAAGATTTAGATTGTTTATTATAGATAATTTGTTGCTGTTTTTGACATGCTACTATCTAAGCGTCCTGCGATAATGATCTGCCCTTTGTCGAACTCTGATAAATCCTTTCTCTTCCCCCCATATTGAGGCAAAACGAAGTAATGGCTATGACCCGGGTTTAGCTTATCTGCATCCTGACTGTGACACATTGCTGCAGATGCATCCATATTTACATTTCACACAGGTGATTTCAATGTTTTAGCTCGTCCGAATATATTGCAGAGAGGAATTATGAAAATGGAAGAAAAATCTGACCAAGATTTTTACATTTTTGGACTCCAGCCTTCAAACGTTGAGAAATGCAAAACAATTCAGGGAGGTTCTGTATGTATGGATTTTAGTGTGGGGGAAGCATGAGTTTGTTCATCAACTTAAAGCTTAATAACGCCTGTCTTTTGGCAAAAACTTCTGAAATTTTGCAGGGAGGTTTATTAAGGGGACTGGTGCTATTAAATTTTGGTAGTTAAAGGTCGACTGGGTGGGAAGCTAGAAGGGATCGTGTGGGACCAGCTATTTTCCGACCATCTCTTTGAAAACAACATTCACTTTGACCTCAATAGCACCCTGCTATAAGAGCAGCATGAACTATAAATGCTTCACAAAAATCATTGCAAAAACTCAGAGAGTCCTTTGCTCGAGCGTATAGGACCGAGCTAGGTTTTCGAAGCAGCGAAAAATGAATAAAAACCTCGTCTTATACGCAAGTAAATATGGTAATTAATAATATAAAAAGATATTTCTAATAAAATATCAGCTACCACAATTTTAAATTCCATTGCTGGGAGTCATGCGGCTGGTTGCTGCATTCTTTTCTCCAAGTGTTGAAGTAACTATAGCATCTAATTCATTTAATAAATTTTTATTACAAACTTCATTTCTAGTTTTCGTATATTTATTTTTTTAAAAATATAGTGTCTAAGCTATTTCATCTGCTCTGTTAATTGATTTAGACCATTATGGGATAAAATCAGGTTTTAATCTAATTACCGATAAGTACAGAGTTGCAGGTCCTGTAAAATTATGGCCTGGTAAATGCATTTCAAATGGTAACTTGTGGATTTCATCGTCAATAACACATTTTCCTCTCTTTCTCTACAAATTTGTAACCACTCAACTTGGTCATAAACTTCATATTCAGATATAGTACCTGCTTTAATAGTTTTTAATATGCATTTATAAGCTTGTTTATATTTTTCCTGTCTCTCTGATAACTTCAACAATTTATCAATAATTCAATTACTGTACTCTGGCTAAAGTAGATAAGATGGAGAAAGAAAGTATAATTAAAGTGCAATTAAATCAGAAGCTTTATATACTAACTACCCTGTTGTTAAGGATTTAGTAATTTCGCTATAGAATTTAGAACTCTCTGTTAACCATATATTTGCATTTCTAAATATTCATGTATTTATAGAAGCAAAAAGTTCTTTCTGTTTGGCATCCTAGGATCTCTCATTTGGATATCAAGCAAGAGAAAATTCAAATGAGTTCTGTGCTCTTTGTGTATATTAACAGTTTCCTTGTACAGGTATACCTCGCCTTACGTCGGTAATTGGTTCCAGGAGAATGACTTAAGTCGAATTTACTTGTCTCCAAATCTACTTGTCACTAGGCTAAACCATAAATTGCCAATTCCGGTTCTGTATTTTATTTATTAATGCATTTTTAATAATGTATGGTTAATAAGGATCTATTTTAAGCTAACAAACAAATAAATTTTAGTTTTTAATATAGTACAGAAAAAAGTAATCTAAATTTACGAATGCATGTACTGTACTGTAAATACAGTACATACTTGTAAATGTATATATTTTAATATGATTTTATGTACTTTAAACATTTTTCTAGTGATATTACGACTTCAATATTTGTGATGGACAGATGTAAAGTCGAATAAAATGACTTAAACTTGATTTTTATTTTTCCATATACTTTTTTGACAAACGACGTATAATCGGGAACGACGTAACTCGAAACGACGTAAGTCGAGGTATACCTGTACTTTTTTTACATTTTGCTTTATTGGTGTGTTTAGCAAATACCTATGAAGCATCACAATTTAACTGATCAGATTTAATAGAAAATTTGTTTCATCATGTTCTGAAAGACTAACAATTAATGAAGTCAAAAAAGGATATTTAGATGATAATAGTTTTGATTGGGATCTTCAAATTCATCTGGTTTAGAAGTCCTTTATTTTAAAATTTAGATGAAGTTACATAAATAGTATCGTAATAAATGGAGGAGAACAGATAGAAAGCCCTACAGTAGCCCTAGTTTAGCTAATCAAAACAGATCACTAGATTATGCAGTATATGAAAGTCTTTCAGCATTTTGTAAGCCAGGTATTCAGACATACAATCTCCCTGCAAAAGAATAGCCTAGAAAAGACTTCAAAGTTATTGAAAATGCTATTCATAATATAACCATATCTTCAACTATTGATTCATCATTTTCACGACTTGATGCTGAATCAACTTTAATTGAATCCACACTAAAAACAAGACACAGATATACTGTAGAAAACTTAAATGAAGGGTTATAAGTTTCATGTGTAGAGCATAATGCATTACTATCACAATTAGTAAATAAACCTGTTGAAATAAATGTAATGCTTGAAAGAGCTGAAAGAACTATAAGATTATTACATTAATTTAAAACAAAATTAAATAAAAGCTACATATTTAAGTTTGTATTAAGCATAATATGTCTCATAATGGTTTAAAATCACTACCGAAGGTTTAATTGATGAATTACATAAGCCCTAGTGTTCAAACGAGAATATATTTAATAAAATTGTGCAATTCTAGATCTATTTTTAAAATCAAATAAAATAAGAGAAGATAAACTGAAATAATATTATATTAAATTTCTGTCTTAATAAATTAGTAGTTATAATAACATTAGCATTTACCCAGTAAATCTTAAAAAAGAAATAATATTTTAATAAAGGCAATTGTAAATACCAAGCTTTGCTACACTGGAAAGAAATTGAATGGATATTTATATAATATTTAAATATTAATCAATGTTTTTATGCTATGCTTATATGCTTATACTTATCATTCCCTCTTTGTTTTGTTTCTAGTGAAACAAAAAGAGGGAATGATAAGTATAATCATATAATTAAAATAAAATGTACAAAATTAGAAATAGAGAGTAAAACAAATATAGATAAGACATACACATTAGAAATATCAATGGTATATTTTATGCATTTTTCTAAAATTTAGCAGTTATTTTTGTGTATTTTTCAATGACACATTTATTCATTACACTTTCATTTAATTTATTTTTATTTGTTTTAAGTACTTGAAAACAACAAAATAATTCATTAGTTTTAAGTGATTTCAATAAAACAAAATTGAAATATTAATTTAATTTGAAAAAGTTTAAAAGTTTAAAGGTTTTCTTCCATCTGAAATATAAAATCTTTTTCATATATAATCTCCATTAATTAAATCTGTATTATCTTTTTATTCATTTAATTATTGTAATTCATTTCAAGAGATGATTTCTTTTGAATAACATGCATAAATTTACATTTTATACAGGAAAATATCAGTTTATTTGGATAAGAAAGCAGATCTGTTAAACTAATTTACTTTTAAGATCAAATCTGTCTTTGTACTGAAATATGGAGGAAAGTATAGAAAAGGTAAACTTTTTTTATTAATAAAGTTAATATTATTTGAGACATAGAATAGTCCTTTATGTATTCTCTATGTATACCAGTCACAACAACAATTATAAAGGTTATACATTATGGACATTTTAATTATGCCATCAACCATGGACATCATTCAATCGTGCAACAATAAGAATTTCAGTATAACCACAGAATTTAGCAATAAACATCTCAGATGTTAAACCCTATAAGAAATGTTTAACATTCTATATAGGACTACCTTCTCACAAAATTATAAGGAAAAACAAACAACAAATGGTTTTATTTTGACTGATTTTAAATTAAATTAAATGCTATGATAGTTCTTTAGTGATGAAAATGACGTAACACCTTAAGATTCTCTTGACTTTAACTACAAGTACACAATTTTAAGTTAACGATTATGTTTTATAGCATACATATTTGTCTTATTGACCTTATAATAGATATTAAAATTAATTCTATAACATTTTAATTAACATATTAAGTCTTATTTATTGAAACATTACAGGCATTGGAAAGTTTGACATTAGATAGCTCAGATACAGCAACAGGAAGAATAGCAGACCGTAATTATTTTTAATATATACATTAAATCTTTACAAAAAAATAAAAACAATATTTTATAATATATTTTATCACTATTATCAGGTATTATAATAAAAGAGTCAAAAAACGTCCATGTGGGAGATATTAATATACATCAACCATCCAGTTCAACTGATATAAATGATTCAGGTAATTGCAAATAATATAAGCTGAAATATCTTTTTTACAATTAAGTATGTGAAGTGAATTAATAATAATAATAAGTTTATAATGTAAATTTATAAATGATGATAAATAAGTAAAATTTGTCTGAATTAGATAGTAATTTTTGTTTAAAAAAGTCCTTTATATAAAACATGGTATATTTATCACCTGACTTTTATTGTTAGAGCACTAATATAAGCATTAGAATTCACTGTATAGTTTGTCTAGTACAGGGATGGCGAGGCATTTTGAGTCTGTGTGCCACATAGTAAGCACATTAAGCATACTTTTTTTTTTTAAATGTTTATGCGTGCAGAAGTTTTAGACTTCAAGTAACTATATTTAAATTTGGCCTAATAGCCAAGCAGTCAAAGTGGTAGCTCTTGTAGACCCAAGATCAAAACCCCAGAAAATTTTGAGGAGGCGATTCCATTCTTCAACAACTGGCTGTCCCATTGTGAGTTTGCAAAATAAACACCCCTCTTAGGGTGCAACTATGCAGACGCGAGCAAGCGAATTTTCAGAGTGAGTGAGAATATGTGGTGAGAAGAGACGAGACACGATAAATATCAAAACCTGTGAGATATGTGCGAGAACCAGAAATTTGCTTTCGCTAGCATTATTTCTTGCTTCTCATTTGTGCATGGTTTTCCTTTGCAAAAACTAAATCGCTTGCAACCTCTTGCTCGCCCTAAATTTGCGTCTGCATAGTCGCACCCTTAGTGCCCACAGGGCAAAATGGATTTTAAAAAACTATATTTAAATAAATATGAGTAAAATAATATGCTGTAATTAGAGTGAATATAAAGAACCTGATTGAAAAAGATGATAAACCAAAATCATATAATACGTTACGTGCCAGATGATTTCTTCGATGTGCCACCTTGGGCATGCGTGCCATAGGTTTGCCACCTGTGGTCTAGTAGGTAGTTATTTTTGCATCAGACCCCTTTCAGAAGCATTACATTATTTAGCAACGAATATAAAAGTGAAATTTAAAAAATAATGTCGCATTTTGTTGATTGTTTATTCTTGCAGTTTATACTTTAATGTTGCCTGCACTTAACATTTAATTCTGAAATTAAATAACATTGAAACATAAATGTATATTGGCAATACGATTCTTAAACTAAAATAAAGTTGTATTTTCCACATGTGTAAGACTGATGATGATAAAATAATGTATTTATTCTATAAAATTACAAAAAAATATATAAATGAATATGTGTAGAAGTAATGGTTATTAAAGTTAAAAAACGCTAATCAAATGCACAAAATAGTATCAGAAATAAGCCTTAGGTAAGGTTTTTTCTGTTTTCTTCACACAACTGAATCTTAAAAAAGCCAGTTACCCATAAATGCTTTCCAGAGAACACTGCAAATTGCATTGTGCTAATTCTTATTTTACTAATTAAATTTATTTAACAAATTTTTAAAGTTTGTAATTTCAAAATATTGTATAACGTTAAGTGTATACATTTGAAAATTTCTATTGTTCAAATCTTCCATTTTGTAACAGTTTATATTCTAGAGTCATACATGAAGATGTACGGCTTATGAAATAGGTTGAGAAAACATTACTGTATTAATTGATTAAACAATATCTATGCAAGTGTTAATTGTTATAGTATAGTTGTCATCTCTGCTGAATGCCATTTACTATTAGCTATGCAAAAATTATTCCAGACATTACTTTCTTTACATTTTATAATAATTTCTGCTCTTTTTACTCTGTCATCCCTCCTAATATGCAGATAAATCATGCTGCATTTGTGTGCAAGCTCAAATACCCCTATTGTAGATCAATGACAAGTCACAACTGAATCCTATATGAGAACACTTGTTCCACAGTAATGACAATCAGAATAGGAAGTATAGGGAACAACAATTCATCACTATTATCAATGATGCTGGTTGAAAGTATAGTTCAGGCTTGACCCTATATTTAAAATACTTTACACTTGTTATAAAAAATGATAAACTTTTGGGTGTATTTAAAATTTACACAGGTGGTGTTTAAATTAGTAATCTTAAATTTTTCAAGTACAGTGGTGCCTCGAATAACGTACTTAATCCGTTCTAGGTGCATGTCCGTTAAGTGAAAAGTCCGTTATACAATACGCATTTTCCCATAGAAATACATGTTAAAACATATAATTCATTCCACAGCAGAAAATAACCGTACTGTACCATAAAAAAATGAAAATGGAGCAGTCACCAATTATGCCGGGTAGTCAGATGTTGTGAGGATAACGTGGAGGAACACTTTCTTCACACATTCATACAAATACACTTTATACACATTGTAGCAAGTCCCTTTTTATTGTTTTTTAATCAAAGCCAGATTCAGGAGAGGCTACTGGAGCTTGCAGGGTCAACTCCTCTTGTTCCATCCTTTGTTTTTTGGCAGCTGGCTTCTTGAAAAACATGTCCAAGGTGGTCTGTTTCTCTCTTTTCTTCAACACCTGTTGGAAATGACAGGCAAGGGTGTCATTGTAGAGATCATTGATTTTGTTGGCCTCAGCTCTGTTTGGATAATGAATGTTGGTAAACCCCTTAACCTTTCCCCATTTGACAAGGAAGTTTTTTGTCAACATTCACTCCTTCTGATGATTTCTTGCTTTGTTTCAATTGAAATCACCTTTCTGTTCTTCTACAAGCCATGATTTGCACAACACTTGAATAAATGTAAATACCCTGCACTGAGGTAAAGTACGTAATAAAGAAGGGAGCAAGCTGAATCTCAACGGGAGCTGTGTACCTCAGATATACTAATAATATATTCTAATAATACTAATATATCTTAAAAATAGCAGATTGTCATTGGCAATGGCAAAAAAGTGGAAATATCACCACTCTTTTGCCGTTGTTCGCAGAAAGTTTGTTGTTCATCTCACGTAACTGCCAAACTGATAGTCCGTTATTTAAGGCACCACTGTATAATAAAAACTATAGAAATATTAAGTTGATATGTATAATATTTTTCAGAATCTTTTCAGATACAAAGAGAATATTTAATGAATTATTACAAGACTAAAAATGCTTACATGAAATCTTTATTGTGGAGTGAAAGAAGTAAAGACTTTCCCTTAAAAGACTACTTTGTCCAACTTACAGTTCAGGAAGCAGATTTATTAGGGAAAAAAGAAGGAGAAACTATTCAGTTTACACAGATTTTTCCAAAATCAATTGACAGACATGTTGTAATGTTAGTCACTGGTGATCCTGGTTATGGCAAAACTACATTTTGTAAGAAAATAGCTTACGATTGGGGCACCGATACATCCCGTACCAATTATTTAGGATATTATGATTTTACTGTCGTCATTATTTTGCGAGAATTAGAGAAGAAAAGTATAACAGATGAAATTCTCCAATGTATCTGTGAAAATACAGATACCAATTCTAGAGATAAGTTAAGACAAAGAGGATTTAATTTATTAATCATTCTAGATGGATTTGATGAAACAGGTGATAAAGATTCAATTATACAGTTCATTAAAAAAGACTCATTTCATATTTCTAAAGAAATAACAATTCTTGTTACTTGCCGTCTTCATGCTGCCGAAAATATAAGAGAATACATAAATATGAGATTCATTATTCAAGGATTTTCACAAGAACAAAAAGAAAAGTATATTAAATTAGTTATTGATGATGATGATGGCAGGCGGGATGAACTTTTAAACTTGATAAAATTCAGCTATTTTCATTCCGCCTTAGCTGAATGTCCATTAATGTTGCATATGTTATGCTGTCTACCAGAAACAAAATACTTTTACAAAATACAAACAAAGACAGATTTGTTCATTCAAATCTTTCGTCTGGTGATAAAAAGATATATGAGAAAAATGGGAGACAAACATAATTTAAAAAAAGGAAAGTTTTTCTATGGAGAAGACTTACTGGTTAAATTGGGAGAAATATATTTGGACAAAAGATCCAAAATGAGTAAAATAGATAAGCCCATATGCATGTACGAGATTTACAAGTTGCTAACATTAGCAGATAAACAGTTAAAGAAAAAGTTTCCAGAAAAAAAAGACTATCAATTTATATTAGGACTAGACATTTTTGCAAAGTATTTTGAGGTAGATGGAGTTAGTTGTTTCAATTTTATACATAGAAGCTTTCTCGACTTTATATTTGCTCTTTGTTATTACCATTCAAAACATATCCCTCTAGATTGTGCGAAAGATTTTATAATTGTAAGATTTCTCAGTGGTCTTTGCGGAGATGAAGAATTTTCAAATCATTTCATATATGATATTCAACAGAATGTTTATTATTCTACAGTTTGGCTTGACTGTGTTAATGAAATTAAAAACATAACGAACAAACAACTATTTTGTTCAAATGCCAAAGTATATTTTGATTTTACCTGTTTAAAAATGATGACAATTATATTACATCTACCTTTCTTTCGACTTTCTCGAATTTATTTTCATTTTCCCAATGCAAAACATTTGTATGAAGAAACTAAAAAAAAACTAATAGACTTACACAACGTTTACAAAGAATCTGATAAATTGGAGATATTTCTATTTTTGGATAACAGTTTTAGATTACTGGAAGAAGGGGATAGCTTTAAAAATGAAACTTTTCCAGAAAAGATTTATGATATTTGTCAATCCGTAGATCTCATTCAAAATTTAATAAATAGTTTCAAATGGGATAAATTTAAAATTTTGTTTAGTGGTGCCCTTAGATTTATTAATCCTATTCTTCATTACAGCATGTATAATTTTTTCAAAAATGTTGAAATTCCTGCAGTAATTCCAAAAGATCTTGAACTAAAATTGCATAAAACAAGTAAAAATCTTGTTGCTCTCCTTAGCAAGGATGATTTAATTGGAGAAGTCAAATACTTGATTTCTACTAAACAATATTTGAGTCTGAAAGATAATATCAAGCTATCACCTGATGATAAATGAACAGTAAATACCAAACAAAAAAGAAGCAATCTGGCATAAACTATACTTGTATTTTTAATATAATCTTTGTGATATTCAAAATGTGGTATAATAATGTTTTCTGAATCAATGTTTTGTATATCAACTCAATATTTTGTACAATAAAAATAATGTACTAGAATTACCTTTATAATAATGAAAAAAACAAAAACTTGAAATTCTTAACTAGTCAGTTCTTGGTGTGATATAAGCTCAAATGTAAATTACAATTCATTTATTAAAAATTTATTAATAATAATGAAAAAAACAAAAACTTGAAATTCTTAACTAGTCAATTCTTGGTGTAATATAAGCTCAAATGTAAATTACAATTCATTTATCAAAAANATTTTGAAACAATAATGTATCTGAGCTGAATACAAAGAAGAAAAACAAAAAGAGAAATATTTTCAATGCTTAATCTAATAAATTACCAACGATTGCCTGAAAGGTCGGGCTATAATTTGGCTAATTAAATGATTACAGTAATTTCTCACTAGAGAGACGAGTTAGGCACCATCTCTTAACTAAATTAATAAATAATTTAGTACCTTCTGGAATAAAAGAACTGACCCATGGGTGGGGCTGGAACTCACAACCTACACTTGCTGTGAAGTGCGTTTGTCAGTTGCACCACCTGGACACTGAGCATGTCTTTGATTCAAGAAGTATATTAATTTAGATAAAGACTTTACAAAAAATAAAAAAAATGGGATAGATACAAGTTACATTATACAGAATAATACATATAATATTTTAACAAAATTTTTAAAAGATAACTTATACTATATTTAACTAATATCGTATATTTAGTAGATTATTAATGGTTGATAGTTGGTTACAATTGACTTTATAGAGTATGTTGGGTAATTGACTTAGTAATCAGTTTACTAGGGTTGATACATGTTTAGGTCATCTTTGAGTATGCAGTTGCATTTTGCAGAGTGCAGTTGTATCTATATGGGAGGGCAGGGTAGCTTCACCAAATGGGGGCCATCTGGGGAGGTGAAGCAGGTTGAAGTAACATATGGATACTACCTGTTAGGGAGGAGGGGTTTCAGCTGTCACCAATGGTTAGACCATCGTTTACGTTCATTAGTTTTTATTTTTGTCATTTCAAGAAGTTCATATAATTTCCTTTTTATATTTTTTTGTATTCTGAGTATTTTTAGATTATTAAGCGAGATCTCGCAACCTTCGCTATTGCAATGTATGGCTACGGCAGAATTAGTGTAATTAAATTTAATAGCACGTGAATGTTCTTTTAGTCTGATTTTTAGGGTTCTTCCAGTTTTGCCTATGTATTGGTAATTCAGTTGGCAGCTGCAGGATATTCTATATATAACGTTATTTTGTTGCATTATATCAATATTTTGAATAATATTTTCTTTAGTTATTAGTAATTTTTTGATATTAGTAAATACAATGGCTAGAGTTATGTTATGTGGTTTTAATAGTTTTTTAATTTTTTTGAAAATTAAAAAATTATAACTCATTTGAGTTGGTATTATATTTTTTTGGGTTATGGTAGGGTTGATGCTGGCAAGCCAGTTTTCGAGTATTTTATATACGTAGAGCAATTTCTTTAGTTTGTTCAAGGTAATTGCTCGTGTGTGTTTTAATTTTGGTGATATACATGTTAAAAATACTTTTCTTGATATATACACAGGTGTGCTGGAATGATAGTTAACAACTTTCCTTACATAACATGGTTTAGTATATTTTTTAAAACTTAAGCTGTTATGAGACCTTTGGACAGTGACGTCTAAAAATGGTAAATTTTTATTACATTCATGTTCTATATCAAAAGTTATGTTGGTTTCTATATTATTGGCACTGTTAAGGATAGTTTGAGGGTTAAAGTAGTGTCATAAATTATAAAGCAGTCATATCTATTGTATTCTATTATGCCTCTGAGCTTTCTAATATGATCTATTTTTATCATACATAATTCTGCTAGTTCAGGGCCTATGCATGAACTTATAGAGATACTGTTATATTGTCTAAAAGTTTTTTTATTACAAGTAAAATAATTATTATTTAGAACAAATTGAACCAGTTCAATTACCAAATTATCACAGTTTAAATTAGTTAATGTATCAATTATAAAGCTTTTATGTATAGATATTTATGTATTTTATGTATAGACATATTTTTAATGTCTAGGCTTAACATTCTGCCACAAACTATATCCTTGGTTTTGTTATATTTCATTATTATTTTTTTTTTCTCAAACTTTCTAACATAGAACCTTTACGATTAGATTTCATTTAAGAGATTTTTTTCATTAAACTCTTACTAACTCTTACTAACAGTAAACAATACATTAATCAAAACCTTCTTTTTGCGTGTAATTAATAGTCATTCAAACTTTTATGATTGCATAAACTGTGTGTGTTTGTTTCTCACACAAGAACACACCATTACATCAATTTGATCATTTTGTATTCCTGTTTATAAAAATATCTAGCAATGTGTGGTGATACTTTCCTAGTTTCACCACTTATTCCATCTGTTTTGAGATTTTATTACAAAAACATTTTCATGCCATGTCACCACTGTATGGTTTCCCATAAACCTTAAAAAACACAAAAATTTCAAATTAAATGAATAATTTTAATTCATTTAATTTAAAATTTTTGTGTTTTCCAATTATCAATATGTTGAAATACAAGTATCATTAAGTTGTATGTGTTGAAACTTTTGTTTTTCAAGGCTTATGTTATATTGTTCATATGTTTGTTTTGCCTAATCTTTGCTGTACAGCATATTTTTTAATATTTAAACACAGACTTTGTTGAAAACACCAGTAAATATATATTTAATCTAATCAATATTTATATTTTCATTCCTGTGGGTGCTTATGTAGGTAGAGATCCATAGCACTGCTTTGCCCAGGCCTGTAATGCTGTTAATGTGAGGCTCTGGACAGGTCCGAACCCTCACTAAAATTCGCGTTAAAATAATTGTTTTAGAGAAAAAATATATAGTAGTTAGAAATAGATTTTTATTTTATGAAAATGCGATGCTAACTTTTAAACAATAGAAGAATGTAAGTCCGTCAACCATTTCCGGTTGGAGATCGAATTAAACTTTGATTTTTACCTCTCCCGCGCCCCCGAAAGGTTTCGAATTGTCATCAGGTGACAAGGAGAGACCAATCGGAAAGGAGAATCTGAGAGAAAACAGATAAAACTCCAGAAATTCAGGGACGCGACAGCTTCTTCTCCCGAAAGTTTCAAGTGACGGATCTGTTGTTGTGTGTGTGTCTCGCACCCATCTTCGTCTCCATCTCCCGACCTCGGATCGACATCTTTCCATCAACGGAAGTCGACCGCATCGTCCCAGAGTCGTCAAGACGTGACGGAATGGTTCATTCGCGAACAAGGGACACTCCTTCAAAATGGGACTATCTTGGAAAGGAGAGGAAGACCCAGAGGCCACAACCGCCGCAGAACTTCAAAAGATCGCGGAAACCTTGTAAGCTTCTTTCGTGTTTAATAAATGATTGTGTTGTTTGTAAACGAAGCATCTATCTCTGACTCAACTGCTTCCACATGTCATTGATTGTTACCGATCGGCAATCCAAACGGCAAGGAAGACAATGACGATATATATCACATATTATCGTTCATTGAGTTTTTTAAATTTCTCCCCCCTCGCCCTCCACATTAAGAAGGCCTTGAAACATTTGAAGTTTAGGAGCACCTTCTCCATATACATTACTAAACGTTTTACTGTTTCTACTGCATTATATTCATACAGATACAGATCATGTGCTTGTGTTCCTTGATGCTTACATTCAGGCTCCTTGTTGTAACTCCTACATATGTAAGTTAATGTTGAAAATGATCTTGCAATGGTAAACTCCACCCTGCAGAAGAAAGAATGCCCCACACATTGAAAGTACATTGCCGTTGCCAAGGCTGCTATGCAGACACACAATAAATGCTAATAGCAGAAGGGCAGATAATACCACAAAGCATGTGACTACATTTTGTCCATACATACTGTCCTTGGCAGACAGCACTTTGCCTAAATTGTTTCAACAGAAAACATAAGTCTGCATAAGATCCAACTTCATCATAGACTTATGTAAAACATCTTTTGCAAAAGTGAGTTATATATTATCATTACAATAACTGTGAGTTGATATTGCATTTCAATGTTTAAAACTGTAATCTAGTATTTGGTAAATAAACATTGTAAGAAAATGTATTGACATTCTAAACTGTATGCTGATGTTTGAAATATAATAATAAAATACAATTAAATAACTATTCAACCAGCTGCTTTTGTATACATCATTTAGATTTAGACATATTAATTCATTTCTGCATTGAAATTTTGGGCCCTGAAGATATTTTACACATCCTATCTTAAGTTGTATTGCACCACATTATTTCTTGCTGCTGCAGACAAGTATACACTTAGTCAAGCATGCTGTCAGCAAAAAAAAACAATGCAGCCAAGTAGGCAAATTCCTTAATTTTTTTCACAAATTTCCTGATGTTCCACATCTTTTCTCTGAAAAACTAATGAAAATCTCTGATTTTTCCCAACTTTCCAAGTGCATACAAACCCTATATACAGTAAAACCCCACTTAATGCTGATTTGATATAACACAGTCTGCTCAAAGCCAAAAAAAGCTAAAAATTTACGCTGATTCAGATTATCGCGGCATTTCATTGATTATTCCCAAACATGAATCAATCAGTAAAAGGTGGCAATTCGTCGCAGCGCTGTACTTTCCTTAAATCTATATTTGTTTGGTGCAATTTTGGAAAAAATGTATCATCATGAACGCCATAGGCAATATCGACTTTGCTTGACAAGAATTAACTGATAAATGCATGAACGTAGTGTGGAAGATGTTATGGCTAAAGTTATCCAAGAATGCTCAACGAGAAGAGTCTATCGCTGTATCATTAGGTCGACCAAATTGTCAACCTAATCAATACAGCAGGACTAGGTGATGTAGATGAGCAGGATATTAAGGAGTTACTGCAGGTTTCTGATCAGTTATATCCTTACCAACAATGATTTCAAGAACTGGCAGAACAAGGAATTCATGTAAAACTGGAAAATAGAGATTCTGAAAACGAAGAACCCATAAAATTTCTCTACAGGCTTCCTTAGTAAAAATTTTGGTTAAAAATAACCAAAATTGATCAAATTGTAGCAAATGATCCAGATTTTGAAATGAGTGCAAAAGAAAAACGAGGCGTTTTGGATGCAATCTCTTGCTACCGACATTTGATTAAAGAAAGAAAAAGAAAGCAACAAATGAAACTACATGACTTTATCACAAAAAACAAGAAGTTCAGAAGAGCCAGGACATTCGTCACAAAAAATGAACTCTACATTTCTGTGTGCATATGTTTAGGTGTTATTTAACATATGTTGTTGGGCAAATTAATATAAAAATAACTTAAAATTAAAGAATGTTTGGTTGCGTGTTCCCCTTTCTTTATTTGTTAAAATGACCTCATTTAATGCTGTTTTGTTAAGCGCTTTGTTGTCTAGGAATGCATCTGTGATGTTTCTAGGGATTTTTAGATTCAAACCCCACTCCCGTGACACCAATTTGTGAGCCACCGGGAGGTAAGAGGAGTCCGCTCCTTCTGGCCACAGGTCGGTGATCTACTTTCTTGGCAGGGATGATAGTAACGTTCGGTTACGCGTTACATGAGTGGAGGAGAGTCGGAGGGGTCGACGATAAGACATTGGCAAAGTCAAGTAACGACACCATTTAAAACAAAACAACGGTTTATTTTACTAGCTAACTAAATAAAAATTTTACAAAACTTCATAGACTTTGCAGATGAGAGAGAGAGTTTACAATAATAAGCGTTCATACCTCTTTGCATATACTAGTGGGATATTTTCCCGTAATGTCGTCCTTTATGGATTGTGATCGGTGACACAAGTATAGGTCGGCGACAAAAGTGTAGGTCTGCTATGGGAGTGTAGGGCTGCGATGGAGAAGGCGATGTCTGACTTCGATGTTCGGCGATTCCCCCGATGAGGGGAAGGTGTCGGGTTTTTATACCTTTTTCAGTGGGAAAATTAGTCAGGTGATGAATTGTTTTAGCAGGTGTGAGGTTAAAGTTGGTGTTAGAATGACAACAATATGACGAATTTCGCATGTAAGTGCAAACTATGCACGGTTTGATCATGAGAATGTTTATAGTGAAACCGAAAGAGTTATAAATTTCTCATGCCCTTTATATTTCGTTTTTGTAGGTCCAAACTCCTTTACTTAAAGAAATTTTTATTTAAATTTATTAAAATTTTAAAGGGTTACTTTCTTATATGAAATTATATACACTTCGAATTTCACACACCTCCCACGTTAAGCAGAATCTTAGTGTATATTTGAAATAACTAGTTAAGAATTTATTTATTATTAAGCAGTTTATTATTAATAAATTCTTAACTAGTTACTTCAAATTTAATTACTAATCATTTCAATAATACAAAACTTTGAAGATTTGTATTATTTAGTTTATATATTGCTACAACATATTGAATAGGCTCTTACATAAAGAGAAAATGCAATTATTCTGATAAAAAACAACTACTTATTTAAATACTTATATAATGTTTAAATAAGTTATACTTAATTAATGAAATATAACTTGACATTTCTCTCATACTACATAACATGAATAGCAATAAAATTAAAATAATATACATAATTTTAATATGATTAGAAAAAATAGCAAAAGTAATTACTTACACTCATGACCTTCTGTAGCAACTTCCGTCACTGGATAATCATCCTTGAAAAATTATTTAAAATTATAAAACAATAAAATGAATACTTTTAAGTAGAGTTGATCCTCAATATAACATATTACTAGGATGAAGTAGTTTAATAACATGACTGTCTACTGTAACTTTATATAACATATGATAAGACATATAAGCTATACAATGCTAAATGTAATGGAAATAACACCAAACCGTCAAGATGGATGTAAACAATAGCTAGGGATCCTCTGCCTAATCAACCCTATGCATTAACTAAGTCAGTATGATATTCTGAAATGCAGTAATTCCATTCTGATCTATCAACATTTGATTCTGATAATGTATTTTTTAATGTATTTTTAACATATAAATCAATGTAACTTCTGTGACAATACTGCCATACTTTAATATGTACAAAAAAATATGACAAATCTCTGCTAAGACAAAGGTCATTAACTGATCTGAATATTACATATTTTCAGCAATTAAAACCTGTGGTGAGATACATTATATGAAAAAATCAATCAAAACAATTAACCAGAATCGAAAGATTCATTTAACTCTGAGTCGTTTAATAAAAGTAATTTCTGAATTATTGCCAATTCCGTAATCTTTCAATAAATAATGATCATTCATCAATTTCTGTCCTTCGAAATATAACCAGTAAGTCCTCCACACGTATCTCCAGCTAATCGTGCGCTTCTTTCCTTCTCGTTCCTGTCGAATAAAGCAAGGAAAATAAGTATCAATTTTAATATATTTATTAGAACCTTTATAAATCAAAACAAACATAATTAATATGTTTTGGGAGCAATCTATCCCAGATTTGTTGGCCATTCTATCCAAGGTGGGCCCGACCATATCCATGATGGGTTAGATTAGAAGATCCGATAGAACTATAGAAGCGTTATACTGCTTTTATAATAATACCAAGTTCTTTCTTAATACTTTCAGGAGAAAGAGAAATTAAAAAACAACATAATGCTTTAAAAGTTTAATTCTGACTGTCGCCACTAGAGGGTATCATGTACTTCTTTTTGACAGCTATATTATCCCATTCATAAACAAGCACATGTTGAATCTTTGTGCGTGCTATTATTTTGTATAGAAATTTACCGAAATTTCATTTGTTCGCTAATTATCATCCTTTAATTAATTATTAAAAATTTAACCTTTAGGCCTTAATATATTTAACCTTTAACTATTTAATATATTACTTGCACGAGAATATAAGTAAACTTACCAATTTAGTAGTCACGTATCTCCGAATGGCTTTCTTCAAGTCTAAAACATTTGCTTTCTGTTCAATAATTATATCGTAGACGAGTCCGTCTGCTCTTTTCACAAACAAAGTCATGGCCCGTCCTTGTTCCAAGGCCAAGAGCGAATTTAACTCTTCCAACGTCACTCCGTCCGGAAGATCGGCCAACAAAGGATCCGTCGCTATTATGCGAGAAATTCCCTTTTCTACCATACTTAAGGCTTCTTGATGAGATAATTGCGGACGTTTCTCTTCTTCCGTTTCTTCGCTCATGACGATGCTTACACCACTTCAAACGTAAACACAGAAACGAACATGCCGCCGTATTCGTTTAAGTGTTGCCAGACTGGTTAGTCTATCTGGCAACACTCAAATGAAATTAGCGCCATGGTTTTTTTTTTTATATCTGAAAAGTAAACGTTAAAACCTTACGAAATAACGTTTCTTAATTTAATGTTAATATTAATTTAATATTAATAATCAGTATATGTATATTTTTCTGCTTTGTTGTTGTGACGAATTATTTTAGAGTGAGCGAGGCGCGGGTGCCAAAATGGGTACAAGCGTCTCAAATTTTATTGATCATACGAATACATTTCTGTTCGTTATATTTTAACGCCCCTAAATCCAATTTCATTTTTTTAGAATATTAATTATCTGACATTAGTTAATTTAATAAAGTGAACCGGTGATCCTTATTTGCCAGATTCAAACCCTGTTCCAGCCATTCCATAATAATAATGTTTCATCTCTCCAGTGGTGAGAGCCGAAACCTTATTAAGTGTGATTTTGTGTCTATATAAAGTTTGGTATCATAAGGTCTGAGGCTGGCGCAGATATTTCTAGTTTACATTAAGTGAGTGTACAAAGTAGTAAACTGTGGGCCTATAAGTGCAGGTCACATATAATACGTACATTTACTTACCAATTTTTTATCGTAATAACAGAATGACAGGAGGAAAAATCTATAGCAGTGGTTATACAAGGATCCACGAAAGCATAGAAGGTTCTTGGGCGTGTTCTTGAAAATAAAAATGGACATCATTCATACTTTGTGCAAAGCCCATACCCATGTACTCGAATACTTAGCAGGTATACTCGAGTAAACGTGCCTGTGCACCTAAACGTACAGATTTGTGCCTGTCAAGATTAAATAAAACCACAAAAATATTTTAAGGCAGAAAGCTTAATGTTGTATATGTTATGATGTTTACCACAAACGAAATACTTTCACAAAATACAAAGAAAAACAGATTTGTTCATTCAAATCTTTCGTCTTATAATAAAAAGATATATGGGAAAAATGAGAGAAAAACATAATTTAAAAAAAGAAAAGTTGTTATATGGAGAAAACTTACTAGTTACATTGGGAAACATATATATGGAGAAATACTTTACTTTTCTTTACAACATGTATATTTTTTTCAAAGTTGTCGAGAATCCTGCAGTAATTCCAAAAGATCTTGAACGAGAATTAAAAATCTTGTTGCTCTTCTTAGTAAAAATAATTTCATTGGAGAAGTCAAATGCTTCATTTCTACTAAACAATATTTGGGTCTAAAACAGTGTTTCTCAACCGTGACTATATTGACCCCATGTGGGCGTTTTTCCATGTTGAGAGGGCCATTAGTAATAATTTATATTTTGGGGCAAAAAACAATTTACTGGGCGATATAGTAAAACATTATATTAAGATTAATTAGATATTTCATTCGTTATATCGTACAATAATTAAACGAATGACATTATACTAGTCACTAGTCCATTTTATGCAGTACGAATTTGGCGTAAGTCTCGGCCCTCGACATCGGAATTTTATAGTAAAGAGGGCGATACAACGTTGAAGGGGGCGACGATTCGCTAGAGGTTGAGAAACACTGGTCTAAAAGTTAATATCAAGCTGTCGTCTGATGATAAGTGAACAGTAATACGTGTTACGTAGTCACCTCTCTTATCTTTAGATAACAGAGGTGACTTCGTAATACATATTACTTTTTTAGTCATACGTGTTACGATCATAAGACTTACACGACGTGATTAGCAAAGATAGCAACGTTAACAGTTTCGGGGTGGATAATTTTAGTTCCGTTTTCTGTTTGATGGTTTTTCTGTTTCTTTTTATCACTGACTGTAGCGAGAATATTAAATATTGTTTTTTGTAATTGTAAAGTAGTGGAGTCCACCAAGACAGAAAAAGACAAAGAGTGGAGGTAATTGAAACATTTTAATTATAATTTCTCCAACATTAGTTATTAACACTAACCATTAATAAGAAGAAATAATTTCTTATTTTTTGATATTGTATTTTAATTTGTAAACGAAATAAGTATTTGTGAACGAACTATTTCGAATTTTCTACTCCAAGCATATATAGAAACCTCATGTCATTCTATTCTACAGAAGTTTATGACTTTTTTATAAGCTTTCCTATCACTAAAAAAGCTATTCATATCGACCATTTTGGGTTCGGCTAGGCCCACAATGAGGCGGCCGAATGGGGGCCGACGTATACAAAGCCCACTTCGAAAAATCCTTGGGTTTATTTCACTCTCAAGGAATCCATCCCGGATCCTGAAGCGATAGGCTGCCATTTTAGTTACTCAGCCGTATAGCTTTATACAGATATTTTAGGACTGCTGAACACCCATGCAGAGATTGTAGCGACAAGCAACGGAGAAAAATTCCAACATGGGATAAATTAATATATTTTTTCGTACATAATCGGTTATCCGAAATATCGTTTATTTTTTTCTGAACACCCCAGTCCCCAAATGATTCGGATAATCGACGCTCTACTGTATCTTTTAAGAAAGAAGGATTAATTACAATTTTAGATGTGTCTATAATTATTTTCGATTTCAATTTGCCACAAAATTCCGCGTCTAAAGTAGTACAGTAAAAGAGCATCAGTTAACCCGAATTCTTCAGGGTAATCCTTAATCCTCTCTCCCTTGCCCCGGCGAAGGAAATTTACAAAAATTCCTTTTTTGTGTACCTTCTCGTCACGTATCTTAACCGTTTACCAAATTTTGACTTAAAACTACTAATCGTTTGGACTCTGGACTTATTATTATCATCGACCCATCACAATTAAACGAAAACAAATAGAGCAATCTTTCCAATTAGAAAGTTTTAGAGCATTAGTTATTTAGTACGAAACGACATGCGGTTCACACGGATAAAAGAAATTGTCGCCTGTACACCAAAAAATGTTCGAAAACGAAGCACGCCATTTTGTGTAAACGTTTGAAAGGAATAGCCATAGGTATAAAGAAATAAACACACAATTTATTGCATAGCTTGCATAGCTGTAGTTCTCTTCGTTCCCAAGAATTTCCGGTTAAAGGACTTTCCTATGCATTCTGTATATATAAATTTAGCAGTTATTTTTATGTATGTATTTTTGAACGACACAATTAGGCACTAGGCTACCCTATCATTTAATTTACTTCTATTTGTTTTAAGTACTTGAAAATAACAAAATAATTCATAAGTTTTAAGTGGTGTTAAGAAAACGAAATTAAAATATTAATTTAATTTTAAAAAGTTTAGAATTAAAAGTTTTCTTTGATGTAAATAATGAAAACTTTTTCGTATAATAAATAGTTTAGTTGTTAAAAAAGAGATCCTTTCGTTGTTTCCGCCATCGACGAACAAATACGAGCCGTTTCGTTAGCATCCATTCCACTAAGCCAGGCCAACGTGACGAACTGCATCGAAGGTAAATACGTAACTGTGTCATTGTAGGCACGAGAAATTCGTTTGTTACCCTCGACAGGTGAAATTCCAGAAAATAATTGATCTGGAAGTCCGAAACTGAACAATTCTGGTCTAGAACCAAATTGATTCCTTTCAAACTTCTAAACCAATTAAGTACTGGGGTTTGCGATACGATCTCCCTAGTCAAAAGTTAATTATTTAAATTTTTAAAGCTAGTCTTTAGAAAATTATATTTTTCTAGATACTCTATTAATTAAATTTGTATCATCTATTTATCTATTTCGTCAATGTAATTAATTTTAAGAAATAATTTATTTTCAATAATATGCATATATTTACATTTTAGATAAGAAAATATCTATATATTTAGATTAAAAAGCAGATCTTTTAAACTTTGATCTTCGTAATGAAATATGGCGGAAAGTCAGGTAAAGATAACTTTTTTATCGATAAATTTAATTAATGTTATTTGAGATACTAAAAAAATACATGAAAAACAATTCTATCTACACAAGTTACAACAACGATTATAAAGATTACATTATAGCAGTTCAGTCGTGTCAACAATCATAAGCTTTATTAAATCGTGCAGCTAAAATAATTTCTATATAATCACACAATTTAGAAAACATCTCAGCTGTTAAATCTGATAAATAATGTTTAAATTTCTATATACTGTAAGTCTATTTTCTCGTAAAATTATTAAGCGGAACAAATAACAGATGATTGTATTTCGACTTATTTATTGTTTATTATTTATTGTTTTCTGCTACAATAGTTCTTTATTAATAAAAATGATGTAACACCTTAAGATTCTCTTGACTAACTGCGAATACACGATTTTAAGTTAATGATTATGTATTATAGCATACATATTTGTCTTATGACTTTATAATAGGTATTTAAATTAATTCTATAACATTTTAATTAATATATTAGGTCTTAATTATTGAAACATTTCAGGAATCGGGAAGTTTGGCCATAGATGCCTTAGATACAGCAACAGGAAGAATAGCAGAGTGTAATTACTTTTAAATATGTTCATTAAATCTTTACATAAAAATTAAAACAACATTTTATAATATATTTTAACACTATTATCAGGTATTGTAGTAAAAGACTCAGAAAACGTCATTGTAGGAAATGTTTATATAAATCAAACATCCAGTTCAACTGATAACAATGATTCAGGTAATTTCAAATAATAAAAGCTAAAATATATATTTTTTTCATTAAGTATGTGAAGTGAATTAACAATAATAATATTTAGAAACAATTGATTTATATTATTGAATTTTAAGTTTATAATAGAAATTTATAAATGACGATAAATAAGTGAAATACGTCTGAATTTGCCAGTAATTTTTGTTTAGAAAAGTCCTTTATATACTGACTTTTATTGTTAAAGCACAAATATAAAAATAAGAATCAACTGTACAATTTGTCTAGTAGATAGCAATTTTAGCAACAAAATACTTGCAGAAACATTACATTATTTAATAACAAATATAATAATAAAATTTTAAAATTTGATGTTATATTTTGTTGAATGTTTATTCCCGCAAGTTTTATGTTGCCTGCATTTAACATTGAATTCTAAAATTAAATAACATTAAAACATAAATGTATATAAGCTTCAAAATTGTTAAAGTAAAATGAACTTGTGTTTTTCACTTGTGTAAGACTAATGATGATTAAATAATGTATTATCTATAAAATTACATAAATATATATGAATATGTATAGAAATAATGATTATTAAAGTTTAAAAAAGACAATCAAATGCACAAAACCACTAACATGGATCGAGGTTAAGTGAGCTTTTCCTGTTTTATTCACACGACTGACACGAAAAACGCCAGTTGCTCATAAAGGTTCTTCACAGAAAACATTGATAATTTCATATTTTACTAATTAAGTTTTTTTTTAAAGTAATTTTCTTCAAGTCTTCAAGCTAAAATACCCCTATTCAATGAACCTGCCACAACTGCATCCTATACGAGAACACTTGTTTCACATTAGTGTCAATCAGCATACGAAATACAGAAAACAATAACTAATCCTCTGATTGTTCATGATGCTGGTTGAATGTTTAGTTCATGCTTATTTAAAATGCTTTTATTTAAAATGCTTTACACTCGTTATAAAAAGTGATGAATTTTCAAATGTATTTCCAATTTACACAAGTAATATTTAAATTAGTAAGCTTAAATTTTTTAAGTATAATTAGAACTACAGGAGAAATATATTTATATGTATAATATTTTTCAGAAACTTTTCAGATACAGAGAGAATGTTTAATGAAATATTACAAGACCAAAAATGCTCATATGACATCTTTGTTGTGGAGTGAAATACGCAAAGATTTTCCCTTGAAAGAATATTTCATCGAACTTAGAGTTCAGGAAGCAGATTTATTAGGCAAAAAAGCAGGAGAAACTATTCAGTTTACAGAGATTTTTCCAAAATCAATGGATGGACATGTTGTAATGTTATTCACTGGTAATCCCGGTTATGGCAAAACTACCTTTTGTAAAAAAATAGCCTACGATTGGGGTAGCGATACATCCCGTACTGGTTATTTAGGACATTATGATTTTACTGTCGTCATTATTTTGCGAAAATTAGAGAATAAAAGTATAACAGATGAAATTCTCCAACGTATCAGTAAAAATACAGATACCAATTCTAGAAATAAGTTAAGACAAAGAGGATTTAATTTATTAATAATTTTGGATGGATTCGATGAAGTTTGTGATAAACATTCTATTATACAGTTCATTGAAAAAGATTCATTTCATATTTCTAAAAATATAACAATTCTTGTTACTTGCCGTCCTCACGTTGCCGAAAATATAAGAGAATACGTAGATATGAGATTCATCATTCAAGGATTTTCACAACAACAGAAAGAAGATTATATTAAATTAGTTATTGATAAGGATGACGTCAATCGGTACAAAATTTTATTTTTGATAAAACTTAGCCCTTTACATTCTGCCTTAGCTGAATGTCCGTTAATGTTGCATATGTTATGCTGTCTACCAAAAACGGAAAACTTCAACGAAATAAAATCAATGACACATTTGTTCATTAAAATCTTTCGTCTGGTGATAAAAAGATATATGAGAAAAATGAAAGAACAACATAATTTAAAAAAAGGAAAGTTTTTGTATGGAGAGGACTTACTAGTTAAATTGGGAAAAACACATTTAGAGAAATTATCTAAAATGAGAAAAAAAAACATAACTACTTCCGTGTACGAGTTATGCAAATCCCTAATATTACAAGAAAAAGAGTTAAGAGAACAGTTTCCAGAAGAAAAAGACTATCAGTTTATAACAGGAATCGATATTATTTCACAGTATTTTGGGGTAGATGGAATTAGTCGTTTCGATTTCATACATGGAAACTTTCTCGACTTTATTATCGGTCTTTGTTATTACTATTCAATACGAAAAGATCATGTCGATTTTGTGTTTATAAACTTTCTCTCCGGTCTTTATGGAAATGAAAAATTTCCAAATGAATTTGTGTACGCTCTTCAAGAGAATGTTTGTCATCCTGTAAATTGGCTTGACTGTTATAATGAAATTGAAAATAATACGAACAAAAAATTATTCTGTTTAAATGCTAAAATATATTTTGATTTTACCTGTCTAGAAATGATGACAAGTATATTAAAGCTACCTTTTTTCCCACTTTCTCAAATTTATTTTCATTTTACCGAAACGGAACACGAAGAAATTAAAGAAAAATTAATAGACTTACACAACATTTACAAAAATTCTGATAAATTGGAAATATCTCTATTTTTGGATAAAAGTATAAAATTCTTGGAAGAAGGAGTTAGCTTTATGAATCAAATTTTTCCAGAACAGATTTGTGATATTCGTCAATCCGTAGATCTCATTCAAGATTTAATAAACAGTTTTAAATGGGACAAATTTAAAATATTTTTCAGTGGTGTACTTATCCTTACACGAATTAATGGCCCTCTTGTACGTTACAACAAGTATAATTTTTTCAAAGATGTCGAGAATCCTGCAGTAATTCCAGAAGATTTTGAACTGAAATCACATAAAACAAATAAAAATGTTGTTGCTCTGCTTGCTAATCATAAATTCAATTACATTTCAGTAGAAATCAAGTATTTGATTTCTACTGAACAGTATTTCAGTCTAAAAGATAATATCAAGCTATCATCTGATAATAAATAAGCAGTAAGTTGCATTCTGGCATAATCTGAATTTGTATTTTTAATAATATTGTGATATCAAAATGTGATATAATCATGTTTTCTGAATTAATTTCTAATAAATACTTTGTATAATATCAATAAAATATTTTACGCAATAAAAATGATTAATGTATTATAATTACCTTTATAATAACAGAAACAACGAATAAATGAATTTTTATCCAGTCAATTTTTGGAGTAATATAAGCTCAAATGTAAATTACAATGAATTTTAAAAAAAGTATTACTTACCTTAAATGTTATAAATGGTATCCATGAATTTATTCTNGAGAAATTTATTAGTTACTGTTAACTCTTGTAAATAATATCATGAAATTATTTTTTACGTGATGTCTGCCGTTATTGATTTATCAAAAATACATCATACCTTTAGTACTTTGTGAGGTTTACAGCTTATGTAGCATTGAATTTATAATAAATATTAAGATTTTTTTTATAATTAGCATATTTAGTTTGTGTGTACAATAAATATGAGATAATAAAAACGTTTTCGCCTTAGTTTTGAAAAGAAATGTATCTGAGCTCAATACAAAGTAGAAAAACAACTTATAAATAAATATGTTCAATGCTTAATATAATATTGTAAAGTTTTAAACGTAGGCATAAATAATTCAAAGTAGAATTATGAAGTATATTATGAAAATTTCGTATAATAAACTGTATTTCAACAACTGTTATTATTTTACCTGGATTTTGTTTAGTTACAGCAACGCCACACTTAGATGATCCGCCTAGGAGGGATGACTTCCGGGAGGTCTTTCTAAGAATAATTGACTTTTATTCAGGCATTACAGACGTGGAGAAAACCCGAAAAACAACGCGTGTCCAGCCCGTTTTGGCGAGGTAGGAACCATCGCCTAGTGTTCGGGAACGGAACTACTCGGCCACTGCTGGGCCTTTCACCTTATAGTTCGTTGTTTTTTATCCGAGCTTATATTCTGTCAAGTTAAATGCTGTGTCTTAATAATCAGTTTTAAATATTACAATAAATAATAAGAAGTGTTATAAAATTTATAATTTCTGATCAAGAAGTAATTATAAATTTTTAAAAACTAACACTTTTTTTATATTTTCTTAAATCTTACGTAATTAAAATTATTGCGTTGCCATTGTGAAATAATATAAAACAGATAACGATATTGTATAGATTAAGTATTGTCAATATAAATTAATCAATTATTAATAAAATATATTAAATTTTTAACTGTTTTCAAATAAGACTAGCAGCTAATTTCGAAAATTCCGCAACGAGTTTTGCTTAATTTTCCCGGTAAAAACATTAAAAATTGTATGCGCACCATCCGTTAGGAAATTTTATATAAAAACTTTTTGTATTATTAACTATCATAAAGTGGCAAAAAACTGAAATTGGAAGTAGACACGAGTTTTATTAATTATAAACAGTGTAAATGCTAATAACAAGTAAATTGTTAATTTATTCAGTTCGTACTGAAGATACGACACGTGTCCCATTGTATTCCCCACTTGCTCGACCTTAAACCATCAAAATTTAATAGTATTAATATAAACCCCATATAAACAATATAAGCCCTATATAAAGAAACGTTCCTGAAAAATTTGGCATTAAATAAAATTATTAATTAAAGTAAAAAATTTAAAAAAGTAATACGTGTGACGTAGTCATTTCTCTTATCTTCAGATAACAGAGATGGCTTTGTAATACATGTTACTTTTTTAGTCATACGTGTTACGATCATAAGACTTACACGACGTAATTAGCAAAGATAACAACGTTAACGGTTTCCGGGTGGATAGTTTTAGTTCCGTTTTCTGTTTGATGGTTTTTTTGTCTTTTATCACTGACTGCAGCGAAAACATAATATATTGTTTTTTGTAATTGTAAACTAGTGGAGTCCATCCAAAAGACAAAAAGGACAAAGAGTAGAGGTAATTAAAACGTTTTAATTATAATTTCTACAACATAAGTTATTAACAATAAATAAGAAGAAATAATTTCTTATTTTCTCATATTGTATTTTAATTTGTAAACAAAATAAGTATTTGTGAACGAACTAAAGTAGACCCCCTTATAACACTTAGATACGTTCCACGTTAATCGAATTTTACGTTGTAGGAACGATTAAATACATGAGCCAATCGCAGCCCGATAGGTGTGAAGTTTACGGATTAAGGCTGTTTGAAAGGTTTTCTTCTATAAAATTAACCGATTCTAGACTAATTCCACCCAACATTTCTAAACCACGTATAATTTTTTGGGAATAATCTGTATAAACTATGCTATAAATAAAAAATTATAGGATTACTTACCGAGTGTGCACCGTTCGACTACGCCGTTGCTCAAAGCTTGTTTTCGTCGCGGAACAGCACACGAAACGCCGGCCGCGATTTCTGATAACGAATTTTTCGCAGAAAAATAACTTGACCTTTGGAAACATCATTAATATAAGTAATTTTTATGGCCGTTGAATAAGAAATGTATAAAATTAGTGCTGTATTAGACTTACGGTACCTAATTTACATACTGTACAGACGATAATAAACTCAACTTATTAGCCTAAAATCTCCGTAGCGTGGCGCCAGGCGGCGGAATACATATATATAATTATAATAAATTTACAATAAATTAAGTTAATATATAATTATATATACAGTACCTAATTTATATATAATTTATATATAATTATATGTACAGTCCTAATTTATATACAATACTGTACAGACGATAGCAAACTCAATTTAGCTGCTCAGTAGCGTGGCGCAGGGCGAAGAAAAGTAGTTTGGCGTTTCATCCACTATTGGTCCGGTTTATATCAATCTTTTCGCGAAACGAGTCGGCGACGACGTTTTCGGAGCTCCTTTATACGAATGTTTATACAATTTTTTCGCTACGTTATAGGAATTTCCGTTATAGGTACGCACGTTATAGGGGGTCGACTGTATTTCGAATTTTCTACTGCAAGTTATACAAACCACATGTCATTCTATTCTACAGAAGTTTAGGACTTTTTTATAAGCTCTTCTATCACTAAGAGAGCTATTTATATCGACCATTTGTAAGACTCACAATGAGGCGGTCGGATGAGGCCAACGTATACAAAGTCCACTTCGAAAAATCCTTGGGTTTATTCCACTCTTTCGGAATCCATCCCGGATCCTGAAGCGGTAGGCTGCCATCTTAGTTACAGAGCCGTATAGCTTTATACAGATATTTCAGGACTGCTGAACACCCATGCAGAGATTGTAGCACAATTATTATTAAATCCGTATAAATACAAGCAGCATTTATGATATTATTAGCTGTTCCTTCTCTAAATTCATATATTATTTTATCGTTTGTAGTGGCCCCAATTAAAACCATCAGATAATTACAAATTTTTAGGTTTTNTAGATTTACTGCTAGTCAAAAATGAATTTGAGTTAAAACTAGTTTTAACTAGACAAAACGGGTTTTAACAAAGACATTCAGTATAAACTAGTTTCAACTAGTTAAAACGCGTTCTAACTAAAAACGGGTTTTGACTGTAACATATACATATACATATACATATATACATATGATAATATACATATACAATATACATATGATAATATACATTTTACTTTTCATATAATGAAAAGTAAAATGGAAAATAAAAATATCAATAAAACAACTTGGATCTACAAATTCAATAAAGTATTGCAATCATTCGGTGTATATACTACTTTATTTGACAACTCGTTTGACAATTGGAAAAATGCCTACACTATGATGAATAAGTCAGCGATTTCGCATTCGGTAATTAGTGATCAAAACGCCTTACTTAACTCAACATATCATCCTTGGTACTTGCATATCTTAAGTTTTCCCACTCAATCGAACATTATTACAATGAATACAACTTTAAATATTAAACGTATCTTACTACAATTGAGACTAAATCAATTCTCTTTGATTGTAAATAATAATTATATAGATTTTACTAAATCATGTTATTGGTGTAATTCCAACAACTNGCATATCTTAAGTTTTCCCACTCAATCGAACATTATTACAATGAATACAACTTTAAATATTAAACATATCTTACTACAATTGAGACTAAATCAATTCTCTTTGATTGTAAATAATAATTATATAGATTTTACTAAATCATGTTATTGGTGTAATTCCAACAACTTTTCTGCATTTCATTTAATTAGAGACTGTACTGTGTTGAAAAAATATCATCATAAATTTCAAACTCTAAGAATATTGTTATATATGTTACAGTCAAAACCCGTTTTTAGTTAGAACGCGTTTTAACTAGTTGAAACTAGTTTTATACTAAATGTCTTTGTTAAAACCTGTTTTGTCTAGTTAAAACTAGTTTTAACTCAAATTCATTTTTGACTAGCAGTAAATTCTAGTTTTAACTAGACAAAACGGGTTTGAACAAAGACATCCAGTATAAACTAGTTTTAACTACAAACGCATCCTAACTAAAAACTGGTTTTGACCGCAACGTATAGAGTGATTCGGGGGAAAATGTCTAATTTTTGATATTTTCAAACGGTGACGTCACATATTGTCATGTATTTGTATGATGAATCGTTGGGCCAATATTGAGTGCGGAAAGCTGTAGTTGGCTACCGTTACTTCATTTTCTACATCCGAGAAGAATAAAAGCTAGA
>NW_019386389.1:0-5026 GCF_000671375.1 Centruroides sculpturatus | reverse complement strand
TTCATAAGCAAAATGTTAGGCATCTTCCGCCGAATCACTACACATAACTTTATTTCCCCCAAACATATTTATCTAGCTAAAATTAGTTATAACTAATGTTAAAAGTTAAAACTAGTTTTATCTAAAGTCAAAACATGTACAGCAGTAAATTAACTAGACAAAACCGGTTTTGTCTAGTTAAGACTAGAATTTACTGTAGTCAAAAATGAATTTCAGTTAAAACTAGTTTCAGCTAGACAAAACGGGTTTTAACAAAGACATTCAGTATAAACTAGTTTCAACTAGTTAAAACGCGTTCTAACTAAAAACGGGTTTTGACTGTAACATATATATTATCATATGTATACATATTATCATATGTATATTAAAAGTATATTATCATCGTTTGAATGTATTAAACGGTAATAAAATCTTATTAATCTTTTCATATAGAAGGGGAAAAGTTGACATCTGTTTGTTTCTAAACGTATAGTATTAGCTATAAAATTACAAAAATATATATGAATATGTGTAGAAAGAATGGTTATTATAGTTGAAAAAAGCCAATCAAATGCATAAAATCGCTATCATCAATCGACCTTAAGTGAGATTTTATTCTGTTTTCTTCACAGGACTGACTCTTATAAAAATCCAGTTTTCCATAGAGGTTCTCCTCAGAGAACATTGATAATTTCATATTTTAGTAATTAAATTAATTAATTTATTTAATTTTCTTTAAGTCTTCAAGCTAAAATATTCCTATTATAGCTCAATGACAAGTCACAACTGTATCCTTTATGAAAACACTTGTTTCACAGTAGTGTCAATCACTATACAAAGGATAGGGAACAACAACTAATTCATATTATTTATGATGCTGATTGAAAGTTTAGTTCAGGCTTGACCCTACATTTAAAATGCTTTACACTCATTATAAAGCGATGAATTTCTGAGTGTATTTCAAATTTAGTGATATTAAATTTTTCATATATAATAATAACTATAGTAATATATTTATATGTAAATATTTTTCAGAATCTTTTCAGATACAGAGAGAATATTTAATGAATTATTACAAGACTAAAAATGCTTACATGAAATCTTTGTTGTGGAGTGAAAAAAGCAAAGACTTTCCCTTAACAGACTACTTCATCGAACTTACTGTTCAGGAAGCAAATTTCTTATGTAAAAAAGCAGGAGAAACTATTCAGTTTACACAGATTTTTTCAAAATCAATCGACACGCATGTTGTAATTTTAGTCACTGGTGATCCCGGTTATGGCAAAACTACCTTTTGTAACAAAATAGCTTACGATTGGGGTACCGATATATCCCGTACTGATTACTTAGGACATTATGATTTTACTGTCGTCATTATTTTGCGAGAATTAGAAAAGAAAAGTATAACAGATCAGATTCTGCAAAGTATCTGTGAAAATACAGATTCTAGTTTTAAAAAGGCGTTAAGAAAAAGTGAATTTAATTTATTAATCATTCTGGATGGATTCGACGAAACAGATGATAAAGATTCAATTATACATTTTATTAAAAAAGATTCGTTCCATATTTCTAAACATATGACAATTCTTGTTACTTGCCGTCCTCACGCTGCCGAAAACATAAGAGAATACGTAAATATGAGATTCACTATTCAAGGATTTTCACAACAACAAAAAGAAAAATATATTAAATTGGTTATTGATGATGATGACGGCAGGCGGGATGAACTTTTAACATTGATAAAATTCAGTGATTTTCATTCTGCCTTAGCTGAATGTCCGTTAATGTTGCATATGTTATGCTGTCTACCACGAACGAAATACTTTCACAAAATACAAACAAAAACAGATTTGTTCATTCAAATCTTTCGTCTGGTGACAAAAAGATATATGAGGAAAATGGGAGAAAAACATCATTTAAAAAAAGGGAAGTTTTTCTATGGAGAAGACTTACTAGTTAAATTGGGAGAAATACATTTGGACAAAAAATCCAAAATGAGTAAAACAGATGAGCCCGTATTTATTTACGAGATTAAAATATTAAAAGATAAACAGTTAAAGAAGAAGTTTCCGGAAGAAAAAGACTATCAATTTATATTAGGACTAGGTATTATTTCAAAGTATTTTGAGGTAGGTGGAATCATTTGTTTCGATTTTATACACAATAGCTTTTTCGACTTTATCATTGCTCTTTGTTATTACCATTCAAAACATATCGCTCCACATTATGCCCACGATTTTATAATTCTACCGTTTCTCTGTGGTCTTTGTGGAGATGAACGATTTTCAAATAATTTCATATACGCTATTCAACAGAATGTTTATCATCCTATAGTTTGGCTTGACTGTGTTAAAGAAATTAAAAATATAACTAACAAACAATTATTCTGTTCAAATGCCAAAGTATATTTTGGTTTTTCCTTATTAAAGTTGATGACAATTATATTAGAGCTACCTTTCTTTCGACTTTCTCAAATTTATTTACATTTTCCCTACACAGAACATTTGTATGAAGAAACTAAAAAAACCGTAATAGACTTACACAACATTTACAACCAATCTAATAAATTGGAGGTATTTTTATTTTTGGATAAAAATTTTCTAATCCTGGATGAAAAATATAGCTTTAAAAATCAAACTTTTGAAGAAAAGATTTGTGATATTCGTCAATCTGTAGATCTCATTCAAAATTTAATAAATAGTTTTAAATGGGATAAATTTAAATTGTTTTTTAGTGGTGAATTTACTTTTGGATGCTTCGATCCTATTATTCCTTACAGCTCGTATAATTTTTTCAACTATGTCGAGAATCCTGCAGTAATTCCAGAAGATCTTGAACGAGAATTGCATGAAACAAATAAAAATTTTGTTGCTCTCCTTAATAATCTTAAATTCAATAAAGAAGTTAAATACTTAATTTCTACTGAACAATATTCGAGTCTAAAAGATTATATTAAGCTATCATCTGATGATAAATAAACACTAAATAGCAAACTTGAATAGACTATACTGTATTTGTATTTTTAATATAATTATTGTGATATTTAAAATGTGATATAATCACGTTTTCTGAATTAATTTATGATCACTATTTTCTACAATTAAAATAATTAATGTACTATAATTACAGTAGAGCATCGATTATCCGACTCAATTCGGGACTCGGGTTGATCGGATAACTGAAAATATCGGATAACCGAAAAGAAGAAATAAAATACATTATTAGTATAGTTTATTAGGATATTAGTATATCCCATGTAATTAGTATATTAGTATATCGCTATTAACCAACTTCGCGTTGAATTTTCATCGATGATAAGCGTAACAAATTTTTTAAAAATTATAATCGTCGCTATTGTATCGTTAAATAATATTTTTGAATTATTTTATTGCTCACGAAACAAACAACCACTAATAATTAGAAAATTAAGTCTCGTTTAAATACTGGCCTCCCCTTAATGGTCGAGCCGTTGATGCCAGCTAAAACACGCAAAAATTTAACAAAAATAATATTAAAGTAGTCAAGACATAGCCAAATATTGTAATGCCACATCACTAGCGGACATTTGAAATTTGCCGACTAGAACGGTCGGTTAACCGATGTGACGGTTAATCGGAGTCGGATAATCGATGCTCTACTGTACCTTTATAATAACGAAAACAACGAATAAATGATATTCTTATCCAGTCAATTTTTGGAGTAATATAAGATCAAATGTAAATTACAATGAATATATATTTTTAATACATTGCGAAATTTACAGTTTATGTAGCAACATTGATTTTATAGTGAGATTTTAGTATTTGTAATTATCATATTTACTTTGTGAGTACAATAAATATGAGATAATAAAAACGTTTATACCTCAATTTTCAAAAAAAGAAATGTATCTGAGCTCAATACAATATAGAAAAACTACTTATAAATAAACATGTTCAATGCTTAATGAAATATTTTAAAGTTTTAAATGTAGGCATTAATCTTTCAATGTGTAATTATAAAGTATATTCTGAAAATTTCGTATAATAAACTGTTTGTATTTCAACAACTGTTATTATTTTACATTGTTTTTATTTCTTCAATTATGGCAACGTAACACTTATATGATCTGCCTAGGGGTGAATCCGGAAAATCTTTTTAATAGTAAGTGTCCCCCCATTCAATCGTTTCAGACGTGGAAAAAACCCATAAAACAATACGTGGCCAGCCCGTTTTGGCGAGGTGCGACCGCGCCTGATGTTTTGTGAACAGAACCGCTTGTCAATAGTAGACTCTTCACCTTATAGTTTTCTTTTACATGATATTCATAATTATATCAAATTCATATAGTTTACTTTTTGATAATAACTATTGCTTGGGCAAACCCAAGATTAACGTTTGCAGTTTGTTGTCCAAGCTTTTAAAAAAAATTTTTACGATAGTTTTTTTATGGTTTTCATGTTATAATATTCAACTGACGGCTCGCGTAAGCATAAATTATTTCGTTGTAAATATAATCTACTCCAAGATAAGATATAATCAAAAAACTTTAAATATTCGACGTTTAATAACAAAAAAAATTTTTGACATTTTTTCTTGCTGTTTTCTAAAATATAAAGCCAGAAANACTTTATAAGAAACTCCTAAAAACGTGCTGCTGAAAATGTTTAAATAATTCGATGATACTCAGTTTATTATTAAAATATTTACTACAACAATACAGTAAAACTTGTGTAAACTGGAATCGCACGGTACTGAATAGTAAAATTATAAACCTGTATTTCCTGTATTTGAAAATACATGAAAATCGACACTACTCTTCAGATGCGTTCTTTACTTATTAGTATTGTTAAATAATAATTAAACAACAATTTAATAAGTTTCTTATAACGAAAAGAAAAACAAGATAATTTTATGAGTAGTAAAATATACAGCATAAGTTTACTGAAGGAATACTTGCATCATTATGTAACTAATTTTTTTGATAAGAAAAAACAACAAGTTATAAGGTCATATAGTAAAGTCCTACCCTACTCGACGACTTCCTTTATCTTTCTACCCATCGACC
>NW_019386388.1:40579-57983 GCF_000671375.1 Centruroides sculpturatus | reverse complement strand
CGTTGATGCACTTGGAATGGCCATGCGACGGGCCTCTGTGTATGATATGTTATTTACGGTTTTAATCCGTTGTACCTCTTTTTCTCTCTGCCACGCAGGACATTTTCAGGAGTAGGAAGGATGGGCATCTTTACAGTTCACACAGCATGGTGTACTTTTACATTCAGTGCTGTTGTGGTCTTCCATCCCACACTGTGCACATATGCTTTTGCCTCGACAAGATGTTCGTGAATGTCCAAACCGCTGGCATTTGAAGCAACGCAGCGGATTTGGAATGTAGGGACGAACGGGGCAGTGCAGATATCCTGCATTAATGAAGGATGGCAATGTTGGCTTGTCAAATGTCACAATTAAATGTTTTGTTGGTATTAACTTACCGTCTCGATGAATGCAGATACGTCGGACAGCAGTGACACCTTGATCTGAAAGACCGATCTGAATATCTGCTTCATCTTCAGACATTAGATCGGTCTCAGATATCACACCANCACTATCTAAACATTTCCATAGTATTTTATTGCTAATAATATATCAAAATAAATGTAATTAAAGTACTTTTATTTCTTTATTTTTATTAGCAAAATTCTTTTTCATTGCCTGCGACGCCCTGTTAAATTCTGTTGATGTTAACCCTAACGAAAATTACACATTTTTTTAGAAAAATAGTCGTGGCTATTTTATTGTCCAAAGTTATTTTTTTATTATTCACAAACAAAAATAGATATATTCATATATATAAAAACAAAAAAATTATATTTTGAAAGTTTGTTTTAATATAAAAATTATGAAGCATAGCAAAATCTAGTATCAAAAATGTTTGATGCTTAAATATGGATAAATAGTTGAAAAAAAAAGTTACGAGTGTAGATGCAAAAGATCTTGCTGAGGTGGGAAGCAGTAAAAAGGCAGAAATAGAACCTGCATCAGGACCAGCTCATAAAAAAAAAGTATAATGAATCATATTTACAATATGGATTTACAGTTTCTACCGGTAGGCATGACGAATAACTACCTCTATGCTTATTATGCAATGATATTTTGGCTGCTGAAAGCATGAAGCCTTCAAAATTACTGAGGCATTTCAACACAAAACATGCTGCTTATTCAAAAACCTATAGAATATTTTCAAAGTTTATTAAAGTCGTCAAATCAAAGCAAATCTTTGTTAGGAAAGTATGCTTTTACTCAAAAAAAATATCTTTTAGCATCTTACCAAGCATCATACCTAATAGCAAAGGATAAAAAACCATATACAATTGGAGAATAACTTGTTTTACTTACTGCAGTACAAATTACAGAAACCATTCATGAAAAAAAAGTATGCAGATGAATTGCAGAAAATTCCTCTCTCCATTGATACAGTTACTAGAAGGATTTCAGAAATTAGCTGTGATCAGTTTTGGCAACTTATACGAAAAATTAAAGAAAGTCCAAAATTTGCAATTCAGCTAGATGAATCAACAGATATTACAAATTTAGCTCAACTGTTGGTCTATGTTCGATATAGCTATGCCTTTAATATACATGAAGAATTACTGTTTTGTCAGCCAATGAACAATCGTACAACAGGCAAAGATATTTTTTTACGAGTTAATAATTTTTTCAAGAAAGGATTAGACGGGGATAACTGTATTGGTGTATGTTCTGACAGTGCAGCAACGATGAAAAGACAGCATGTCAGATTTCTAGCAAAAGTTAAATCTATTACAAATGGCCATATCATTCTTACCCATTGCATCATTCATCGAGAAGCATTAGTAGTTAAAAAAAATATCACCAGATCTTAATGTGGTCTTAAATGATGCCATACGTATTATAAATTTCATAAAATTTCATGCACTTAATAGTCGTTTGTTTGCAAATTTATGTAAGGATATAAAAGCGTATTACGAATAACTTTTACTACATACAGAAGTAAGGTGGTTGTTAAAGGCACGAGCCTTAAACGACTAATAGGGTTGAAAGATAAGATAATGATATTTTTTATCAGAAACAAAGTCTGATTTTTCTAATCTCTTTCACAATGAAACTTGGGTTTGCAAATTGTGTTATTTGTCAGACATATGAAGTTCATTGAGTTTCTCGAATATGCCCCTGCAAGGTGAGAACATGAACATATTAATTTTGTATGATAAAATTCATGCATTTATGAAAAAGATAAACTTATGCGACAGTCACTTCCATGTCTCCTAGTGTCTTTGTTGCTAAGAGTTTTGCCGACTGTTGAGATGAGGCTGTTTCTATGAGTAAATCTCCTGATCTCAATTTTTGCATTTTTTTCAAATGTCCAATAATCAATTCAAACAATTTTTGTATTAAAAAAGGAAAGCATTTCGATAAAGGTTTTTCTCCGGTTGTATTATCAAATAAGCAGGTTGACTGGAATTGTTTTCCTTCTTTCTTGGTACTTGATCTGGTCTTTTCGTTTTATGGTTTTTGGATCCATAATGAAAAATAAATATTCAACTCCTAATGACCCTACCCACCACGGAACCCAACAAGGGGATGCTGTCACATCGGAAACTCCTGTAGACCGTCACACCAGGATTTCTTTCCCAGGAGCTATACCCTCACAATGCAGTTAAGAGGAGCACATCTTGTCTAACATCTTGAACTGGCATGTTCGTCCGGCCTGCATCGATCAGTTCATGACTTAGGGACATTATGTTGCCCCTTAATTACCAGGATCCCCCTTTCTGGCATACAGGGCACCACACACGATAAAGTGGTGAGTGGGCGTTTAATCCCAAGAATGGTAAAGAAGAATTACTAAACCATCTCTGGGAGGTCCCCTCACCATGGATAGGAACCCACATCAAGGGATCAGTTAAGTGCAACATCAAAACTCTACCAGTGACAATAGTAACAAATACAGCAAAAGGATCACTAATTGGAATAGTTATAGACTCCACTTTGCAGAGAACTGGCACACTTTATCATCACAAAGATATGAGAAATAAAGAGGACACTGACAAATCTGTTGCCCACATCAAGGACTCAACAGCAAACGCCATGCAACTTTCCATCTCCTCAACTACTAGGATCCCCCTTTCCGGCATACGGGATTCCACGCACGGCAAACATGAGGGTGGGCGTTCAGATCCCAAAGATGGTAAAGATAAGTTACTAATCCGTCTCTGGGAGGTCCCCTCATCACAGACAGGAACCCACATTGAGGGGGTAAGTCATACAGAGAGAGACCATTGATGTCCCCTGTAAAGTTGATTATCCAAAGAAAAAGGTGCCATTTAGAAATCAACTTTGGTGCATTCACAAAAATTTTAAAAAAGTTTGTTTTTCAATTGAAATGAAGTTTTTTTAAATATTCAAAAACAAAACGGTTTTCCAAGTTACATTCCAGCCGGAAAAAATGTAGCAAAGGGATTAAGTATTAGTTGAAATTGCCCCATCTGATCTTTTCACCTATTTAAGTAAAGCATATGGAGATGTGGCATCTGACAAAGCCATATTTAAGGAATCAAATTTGTTAAATTAACTTGATCCTTATGCAGCTCAAGTAATGACAGATAAAGGTTTTCATATAGAAGATGCTTGTTCTGCTAGAGCTATTGGTTTAGTACACCGACCATTTGTAAGAAAGCAAAATCATTTAAGCAAGCACAATGCACTGTAAACTGCAGAAATAGCAAATGCCAGGATACATGTTGAACATACTATTCAGAGAATGAAACTATTTGCTATTTTAAAACAAAAATTAGACTGGACTTTACTGCCATTGACAAAATTCTAACCATTATTTGTGGTGTGATAAATTTCTCTAGACAACTGATTCTCAAAGTGGGGGTCGCAACCCCCAGGTGGGTCGTAAAAAATATTTGAAGAATCGCAGAAAAAGTAATAACAGATCAATTTACTATAGATTCATGTTTAGAAATAGTAGAAATCAAAAATATATAAAATAACTTTTACTTAAAAAATTGCACATATAATAAAAACAATATGAATATTTTAATATGATCACTAAACATAACTCAAAAATTTGTGCGCTATTGGGGAATCCCAGAGTTTTTATTCCCCACCTAAACTATGATAGAATAATGTTCGCTAGCTGCACTGCGTCTTTAGGCACACCACGGACAGGAACCCACATTGAGAGGTATGTTTTATTACTTTAATCACTTAATTCCTCTTGATTTTGTATGTTAAATTTACACATCCACGCTTATTTGTATTTGCAATCTCCGTATTTCATGTACCTATGTATAAAACTTTAATTATGTATTTTACATTACACTTGTTTTTTTTTTCTCCTTGCTTACATTACATTGTATATACAGTAAAACCTGGCTATGGCGACCACCCACGGTTCCTTCAAAAAGTGGTCTTTTAGACAGGTGGTTGTCCAATACAGGTGCTGCTGTAAGACCGTATTTCCATACGTATTTTGCGCACTTTTTAGCCATTTCTACTAAGCAAAACTCGAGGCTAGCAAAAATAAGCGAATTTTTTCAACGATAGGGCTATATTGGTATTGTATTTTATTCTTATTGAATAACCGGCTTTACAGTAGTCGTCATGATATTATAAGACAGATTTAATACCAATATTTTAAACATTAATACAATACTCGCATTTTCTCGATTATAATGCACACTTTCTTTTTTCCAACTTAATTAATTCCACTCGGTTTTTTTCGTTCGCTCCTTAGTTACGTGTATTACGTCATCGATANTCAAGTTAGATGTATTTACATTCAAAACAAAAGTACCCACTATCTAAACATTTCCATAGTATTTTATTGCTAATAATATATCAAAATAAATGTAATTAAAGTACTTTTATTTCTTTATTTTTATTAGCAAAATTCTTTTTCATTGCCTGCGACGCCCTGTTAAATTCTGTTGATGTTAACCCTAACGAAAATTACACATTTTTTTAGAAAAATAGTCGTGGCTATTTTATTGTCCAAAGTTATTTTTTTATTATTCACAAACAAAAATAGATATATTCATATATATAAAAACAAAAAAATTATATTTTGAAAGTTTGTTTTAATATAAAAATTATGAAGCATAGCAAAATCTAGTATCAAAAATGTTTGATGCTTAAATATGGATAAATAGTTGAAAAAAAAAGTTACGAGTGTAGATGCAAAAGATCTTGCTGAGGTGGGAAGCAGTAAAAAGGCAGAAATAGAACCTGCATCAGGACCAGCTCATAAAAAAAAAGTATAATGAATCATATTTACAATATGGATTTACAGTTTCTACCGGTAGGCATGACGAATAACTACCTCTATGCTTATTATGCAATGATATTTTGGCTGCTGAAAGCATGAAGCCTTCAAAATTACTGAGGCATTTCAACACAAAACATGCTGCTTATTCAAAAACCTATAGAATATTTTCAAAGTTTATTAAAGTCGTCAAATCAAAGCAAATCTTTGTTAGGAAAGTATGCTTTTACTCAAAAAAAATATCTTTTAGCATCTTACCAAGCATCATACCTAATAGCAAAGGATAAAAAACCATATACAATTGGAGAATAACTTGTTTTACTTACTGCAGTACAAATTACAGAAACCATTCATGAAAAAAAAGTATGCAGATGAATTGCAGAAAATTCCTCTCTCCATTGATACAGTTACTAGAAGGATTTCAGAAATTAGCTGTGATCAGTTTTGGCAACTTATACGAAAAATTAAAGAAAGTCCAAAATTTGCAATTCAGCTAGATGAATCAACAGATATTACAAATTTAGCTCAACTGTTGGTCTATGTTCGATATAGCTATGCCTTTAATATACATGAAGAATTACTGTTTTGTCAGCCAATGAACAATCGTACAACAGGCAAAGATATTTTTTTACGAGTTAATAATTTTTTCAAGAAAGGATTAGACGGGGATAACTGTATTGGTGTATGTTCTGACAGTGCAGCAACGATGAAAAGACAGCATGTCAGATTTCTAGCAAAAGTTAAATCTATTACAAATGGCCATATCATTCTTACCCATTGCATCATTCATCGAGAAGCATTAGTAGTTAAAAAAAATATCACCAGATCTTAATGTGGTCTTAAATGATGCCATACGTATTATAAATTTCATAAAATTTCATGCACTTAATAGTCGTTTGTTTGCAAATTTATGTAAGGATATAAAAGCGTATTACGAATAACTTTTACTACATACAGAAGTAAGGTGGTTGTTAAAGGCACGAGCCTTAAACGACTAATAGGGTTGAAAGATAAGATAATGATATTTTTTATCAGAAACAAAGTCTGATTTTTCTAATCTCTTTCACAATGAAACTTGGGTTTGCAAATTGTGTTATTTGTCAGACATATGAAGTTCATTGAGTTTCTCGAATATGTCCCTGCAAGGTGAGAACATGAACATATTAATTTTGTATGATAAAATTCATGCATTTATGAAAAAGATAAACTTATGCGACAGTCACTTCCATGTCTCCTAGTGTCTTTGTTGCTAAGAGTTTTGCCGACTGTTGAGATGAGGCTGTTTCTATGAGTAAATCTCCTGATCTCAATTTTTGCATTTTTTTCAAATGTCCAATAATCAATTCAAACAATTTTTGTATTAAAAAAGGAAAGCATTTCGATAAAGGTTTTTCTCCGGTTGTATTATCAAATAAGCAGGTTGACTGGAATTGTTTTCCTTCTTTCTTGGTACTTGATCTGGTCTTTTCGTTTTATGGTTTTTGGATCCATAATGAAAAATAAATATTCAACTCCTAATGACCCTACCCACCACGGAACCCAACAAGGGGATGCTGTCACATCGGAAACTCCTGTAGACCGTCACACCAGGATTTCTTTCCCAGGAGCTATACCCTCACAATGCAGTTAAGAGGAGCACATCTTGTCTAACATCTTGAACTGGCATGTTCGTCCGGCCTGCATCGATCAGTTCATGACTTAGGGACATTATGTTGCCCCTTAATTACCAGGATCCCCCTTTCTGGCATACAGGGCACCACACACGATAAAGTGGTGAGTGGGCGTTTAATCCCAAGAATGGTAAAGAAGAATTACTAAACCATCTCTGGGAGGTCCCCTCACCATGGATAGGAACCCACATCAAGGGATCAGTTAAGTGCAACATCAAAACTCTACCAGTGACAATAGTAACAAATACAGCAAAAGGATCACTAATTGGAATAGTTATAGACTCCACTTTGCAGAGAACTGGCACACTTTATCATCACAAAGATATGAGAAATAAAGAGGACACTGACAAATCTGTTGCCCACATCAAGGACTCAACAGCAAACGCCATGCAACTTTCCATCTCTAATAGTGAGGAACCAGTATCACACTCACTGGTGGTCTGATGAACTAGAAGGGAAAAAGCATAAAATTAAAAAACTCAGAAGAGCATGGTCCAAAGAACAACACACAAAAGAAAGAAAAAGCATACTTTACAGAGAGGAACTCCACAAATATAAGAAATTAATTAATAATATACTAGAACAAAAGCATAAAGAGAATGCTGTGGCAGAGCAAGAAATCCTGGTCCCAGCCTTACTGCATGGTACACAACAATAAGAAGGTTACTATCCCTTGCAAATCGACAAGGATAAAATTACAGGAAAATATGACAAATACTAACATCAAAAAGCTCCAACACTTCCACTTCTGTGAAGCCAGGAGATCACCCTCCCCGAACAGTAACTGGCTGTCAAGCTAAAGCCAATAAATTGGTGACTTATTTTGTAAACAGGACCGATGTGACCATAGAACAAGATGCGAGACAATTTAATTATCGCATTCCAGACCTAATTGACAGATCCTAGATCGTACATCGTGAGAATGAGAGAGAAATTGTCTGCCAGGATAACTTTGGACAGTCCCCTTAGAGCTATATTCTTAACCTGTGTTCCGTGGACCACTGGTGGTCCCTGAAAGCACCCTAAGTGGTCCGTGAGGTCATCCTAAAATTATTAAATAAATGATGATAATTCAAGCATTGGCTGCTAAAACGCTCCTGGAATACTTTACTATTACGATGAAAACAGCTATAAAAATAGTCAACTTTATTTAAAAAAAGTGCACTTAATACTCGTCTCTTCAAAAAATTATGCAATGATACGAACTCTGAACATAAAACGCTACTTTTTCACACCATGACTTTCCAAAGGAAATATGCTGTCGGAATTGTACAAACAGAGTAGTAGTAAAATTATTCTTAACTAATAAGAAAAACAGAGTTGCTGTCTGAGTTCTGTCAGTTCAAATTTCAAATACATTTTGCTTATTTAATGGATTTTTTTTGTACAACTAAATAAATTGAACCTTCAACCGCAAGGGTCAGGAAATATGAAATTGGAAGGCACTAGCAATATATAGTGGTACCTCGACATACGAGTGCCCTAATATACGAGTGTTTTGAGATACGAGCCACCGAGCGAGTGATATTTTGAAATGCATGAAAGCAAGATTTCAGATACGCACACTACACCGCTGCACATGACCCCAACATGCAAAGCACATGTTGGTGTCATATGCAGCGTCTAACGGTTTCTCCCACCTAAGACTAGACCTCAGTCTGTGTGCTTGTTTCCCTCGTTTTCGAAGCATTTTTGATAAGTTAAATTATCATTTTTTGCTTTTTGTACATTTACAAAACATTATCACATTTATTTTTATAACCATGGGTCCGAAGAAAAAGATGATGTCTATTAAATTAAAGCGTAAAATCATAGAAAAACATGAGCAAGGTGTGCAAGTAATTGACTTGGCAAGGATGTACGGGCGTAGCACATCAATGATATGTACTGTGCTTAAACAGAAAAAGTTGATAAAGGGTATAATGCCAGCTAAGGGTGTTACAATAATTTCTAAGCTCCGGACATCTCTCCATGAAAAGATGGAAAAACTACTGATGGTGTGGGTGACAAAGAAGCAGCTTCAAGGAGAAACCTTAACACAAAGAATCATATGTGAGAAGGCATGAGCGATTTACGGTGATTTGCTGAAGCAGATTCCACACACTTCCACAAACAAGGAATCGGAAGACTCCTTTAAAGCCAGTCGAGGCTGGTTTGACAACTTTAGGAAAAGGACCGGAATTCACTCCGTCGTCAGGCATGGTGAGGCAAGTTCAAATGTGAAGGCAGCTGAGGTTTACATCAAAACATTTTCCAAACTGATAGAAGCCAAAGGATACATCAGCAAGTCTTCAACTGTGACGAGACAGGGCTTTTCTGGAAAAGGATGCCAAATAGGACTTATGTAACGGCAGAGGAGAAGACGATGCCAGGTCAGAAACCCACAAAGGATAACTTAACTCTAGCACTTTGCGCCAATGCGAGTGGCGACTGCAAAATCAAGCCTCTGCTAGTATACCATTCGGAAAATTCCAGAGCCTTTAAGTCACATAAGATTTTAAAAGAAAAACTGCAAGTTATGTGGAGAGCAAATCCAAAGGTGTGGGTCAACAGGAAATTCTTTGTGGAGTGGATAAACCTGGTGTTTGGCCCTTCTGTTAAAAAATATCTACAGAAAAACAACCTACCCATGCAAGCCCTTCTCGTCCTCGACAATGCCCCTGCTCACCCACCAAATCTCGAAGATGATTTACTCAAAGAGTTCAAGTTTATAAACCTACCTACCTACCACCTAACACCACTCCTATCCAGCAGCCCATGGATCAGCAGGTAATTTCTAATTTTAAGAAGTTGTACACCAAGCACATTTTTCGGTGCTGCTTTGAGGTGATGGAGAACACAAACCTTACCCTTCGAGAGTTCTGGAAAAACAACTTTAACATCATGATATGCCTAAGAATTATTCATCAGGCCTGGCTGGGTGTTACAATGAGGACCTTAACCTCTGCATGGAAGAAGCTGTGGCCTGAGACTGTAGCTGAAAGGGCCTTCAAAGGATTGGAACCTGAAGTGTCAGTGGTAGAGGAGACTGTTTCTCTGGGAAAATCCATGGGTCTGGAGGTGGATGAAAGAGATGTGAACGAACTCATCGAGGAACAGTCTCAAGGGCTGACAACCAAGGAGTTTCATGATCTACATTCACAGCAGCATACAGTGATTCAATGAAAAATTAGTTTTGAAGAGGAGCCAGAGATGGAGGAAATTATCTCTACAGGAAATCTTGGGAATGTGGGAGAAAGTTGTAGAGTTCGTGGATAAAAATCATCCCAAAAAAGTTGCAACTGGTCGTCCATCGGAGTTGTTCAATGAAACTTGCTAACTCATTTCCACAATATCCTGAAATGGACAAACCTCCTTGGACAGTTTTTATAAACGATCTGCAGGTGAAAATGAGCAAAGTGTGACGAAAAAAGCAAAAACCAGTGACGAAAATTAAGAGCTTCCGTAAGCACTTCACTTTTTCTTTTATTATGTTTTTATAGAATATGTATTTGTTATTTATAAATAAATATATGTTTCTTCTTGTAAATACATTTTTCTTATTCAAAAACACTTAACAAAAACAACTGAGGTGGTGTTTTGGGAGCTGGAACAGATTAATGGCATTTCAATTAATTTCAATGGGGAAAATTGATTTGAAATACGAGCAATTTGACTTACGAGCAAGGTTACAAAATGAATTAAACTCGTATGTCGAGGTACCACTGTAATTGCATTTAAAGATAAAATCAGTGCATTTATCGCTAAAATTGACCTATGGATCAGCAAAGTCAAAAGAAAAAATTTTTCTGCGTTTGATACATTGAACCCAATTATTGATGAACAGTATGCTGAGATTAAATTAAAGGACAAATACAGAAGAATATTACATTCCATTTGCAAAACTTGAAAAATGAATTCAATCGCTATTTTCCTGACTGCAAGGACAAAGGTATTCGGAAACTGATTCGCAATCCTTTCATAGTCAACATTTCTGAGGTGCCGGGTGAAATACAAGAGTTAATTGAAATGCAACACGATAGTAATTGCAAAGATACGTTCGAGACAGGAATTAATCTTAAAGATTTTTGGAGCCAAAAAGATATTGCTTTCCCTAAAATTCAAGAAATTGCTTTATGGTACCTAACTTTATTTTGAACCCTATATTTATGAGAGCAAGGATTCTCAGTGCTTTTGTTAATTAAAAATAAACATCGATATCAGTTGGATGCCAGTGACGACATGTGTTTGGTTTTGAGTAGCACTGAATCAAGAATTCAGCAGTTGGTAAACAGTATGCAGTCACAAAAATCGCACTAAAATAATATAATTAATGTAACATTTTCGCAAATAACAATACTGTGACAATCTGACGGTGTTCTTGAGATAATTTATATACTTTTACGTAATAAATAATATATTTTAATTTCACTCAAAAATATAAAAAAATGATAAAATTTGGAATAATTAATAAAACATAACCTAATAAGGTTATAAATTTTTACATCCTGTGAAACTGCTCTGTCATGTGGCACTTTTACAAGAACTGAGAATGTTTTGCTTCCTTCCTTCACGCCTCGTATCTTAGAATTTTGCACACCACCTGCTCAAATGTCATAACCCATTTCTTATAATCATGACATTGCAAAATATGGAGATAAAAAGGCTGGGTTTCATACACTCGAGGCAGTTCGTCACCAATTGCCATACGACCGACAGTCCGCAACAAAATGCACAAGCAACATTAGGGACTCACCATAGAGATCCATATGATGGGAGTTCATTCAGATTATTGCTAGAGTGAGTGCTCCTCATCCACCAGCTTATCCTGTCCTCCCAGCTCCACTATCCAGGAAGGAATCAACAAGAAAACGATTCCCAACATGAACAACGAGGTAAAATTTATTGTAAAACTCTCTCTCTCTCGGGTTTAGCTTAAAATAACATAGAGATATAAGAATTATCCATACCTAGGTATTCCCCATCTTGTTATTACTTTTTATTATGTTATTCCTTTGTATCCATTATATTGTAGTACTGTTCGTAATAATTAAATTGTTAATTTTATATTTAATATCCTTCTTGTCTGGTATTCATTGTTACTTATGCACAAACCCACACAGAATCTTACCACTCGGGTTCTGATTAAAAATAAAGCCATCCAGTGACAAGGTGAGCAGGTCTTAACAGATCTGACAATTAGAGGGCCTGGACCCTCGTCCATATTCTCACAATACTCTTGGTTCCGAATAATTTTATACATGTTTAATTTATAGAACAACCTTATATAAATCTATATTACTGTCAAACAGCTCGTGGTCCATGGCAAGACAAAAATTTTAATGAATGGGCCCTCATCACTAAAAGGTTAAGAACCAAGTACTAAATTATAAAACCAACGTTCCACAAGCTATGAAATTTAACATCTTTAAAATGTACATAGAAAAAATTAAAAACATAACTAGTAAATTAGAAAATCAAGAGATGGAAATAGAACACGTCATAAAAATGTTCTTACTGAATAGTTACCCCCAAAAAATATTAGAAAAATGGTTAAACTGGACTAATAATAAAGAAATAAAAATAGAAAATTTTAAAAAATGTGTAAGTTTGATGAATGTACCTAAACTGTTTCGAACAGTTAAAAATATACTTAATGGAAAAGTAAATTTAATACCAAAAAAAATAATTTATTTAAAAAGATATTTATATCATAGGGTAGATAAAAAATTAGATTTAATGGAAAAAAAAGAAATTGTGTATTCATTCAATTGCAGCTGTGATCCGGTCAAAACTTATATAGGAGAAACAAAAAACAAATTAAGCAGAAGAATAAAAAAGCACATATGTGCAATAAGGGGTAATTATGCAAATTCTGCAGTAGCAGAACGCTGCAATAGTTATGGGTGCCAAATCAACAAAGATACTATAAAAACTAAGAAAAAAGAATCAAATAATTACAAACGTCAAATATACAAACATTTAAACATAAAGAAAGAAAGAAATAGAATTAACAATAATTTGAGTCGTATAATTCACCAATCCTGGAGCACCATACTTGATGACATTTATAAAAAAGCACAGTTAACAGTCTCCCTAACATAACACTGTTGAATGGTGAAAAATAAAATCTTGATGTGAGTTTTTTGGTTTATTATATGATGATGTTAGATTTTAATAATTTACAACCTTTATTTACTATATTTATTTAATTTAATTATATAGTAAAATGTTTAATTATACAACAAGAAAGATACATTTATACTCGGGATTGGAATATGTATTTACTGTAAGTTTTAAAATTGTTTTTATGGCTAACTGAAAGATTTTTTTAACTTATACAGTAACTTATTTGTTTTATTGTTGTTACCTTTTTAGTGTATGGTAGTAGTACTGCTGATGAGAGGCATGCTAGCCCGAAACACATATGTGTACAGAAATTATTACTACTGGTGATATAATAAAGAAATTTTGTTCTTTCCTGAATTAACTCTCATTCTGTGCCAATCTTTAAACACCAGTATTAAGTCCTATTAATAAGTAAAGTCCATGTAGACAATTAACAATAACATTAGAATTTAAGGACAGTAAGGCTTTTACAATTACTTTTGTTATTCTCTTCAATGCCTGTCCCAACAATGCTTATTTTCCTAACCAATAGAAAATAAGAAATAAAAGTACATCCCCGAGACACCCAACCCTACAAATGAAAAAGATTACCACACTATAAGCCATCTCCCTTGCTGTCATATGATGCTGGTAGAAAATTTCCTTTTTCCAATAGAATAATAAATACTATCGCAGATATTGAAGGTGCAATTTTTCAATGTAACCTTAAAAAAATAGAAAACGATGAACTTAGAATTAAAATATGTAAACATTTAAAAAATTTTAATATCAAGAAAGGGTACATTCTTGATCATAAAGAAAAATATTCTTCTTCTTGGTGCCATATCAGATTCCTGACGTCGGCGACACCTGGCGTAGGTTTATTAATAAATTTAATAAAAACTATGTTATGCCTATTAAAAGAAGATAAGTCAAATCAAATAGTTATTATGGATTTACATGAATTAGATAATAAGAAATTAGAAATTATATCCGAAGGAAAGTTCAAAAAATTAGAAAACAACCCGTTTATCGAAATATGATAAACATTAATTAAAAAGTTGAAGAAACTAGTGAAATAGGGTTATATCCTGGCACATCAAAGTACAGTAATAGTTCCAATAGAAAATGTAAGAATTCCTAAATTCACGGTTAGAATTAAAACACAAACAAAACAAATGTAGACCTTTTATAGACTTTAGGTTTACATTGTTATATAACCTGGAAATGTTCATTAAGAAGTTATTACAGAATATACAATACTAAAAATATAGTTAAAATGCTGATGATTTAATATCGAGATTACAAAAAGGTGAAATTTCGCCTAACTATAAACTGATGAGTTTGGATATAACATCTATGTACCCTTCCATTACTAAAAATATGATTGTAAAAAGTTTATGTAAGTATGGTGTCTCTGATTATTTGAAAGATTTAATTATCTTCACATTGGATAATAATTACTTTACAATAAAAAAAAATTTTTATAAACGAACAGATAAAAAATATCGGGCTATAATATGGCTAATTAAATAATTGGTATAAAGTAATTTAACCCTGAAGATAGACGTTAGGAGCCATCTCTTAAGTACATTAATATTGTAATTTAAAATAAATAAATTATTAAATAAATTTAGAACCTTCTGGAATAAAAAATTGGCCCGGGACGGGGCTTGAACCTGCAACCTCCGCTTGCCATGTGGTGCACTTGCCAGTTACGCAAGTGTACTGGCAAGCATAACTGCCAGGTTGCGGGTTCAAGCCCCTCCCGCAACCTCCACAGTTTGCAGGAGGGGCTTTCGACACATACCAATCGTAGTCCGGCGTAGTATGGCGATAAGTATGGAAGTTCAAAGCTGTGGTCTGTCTTCTACCTATATCTTCTCCTTCCGTTTGTTTGAGTCCGTTGTATGGAGGTCCGGGAGACAAGATGCACACATTGACAAGTATAACTTTTTTTGGATTGCCCTGAGCTTCCGGGGCTCAAGATTTTATTCGATTGTCGTGGGAAAGGAGTCACAGGATCATCAAATGTTGGCAATAACAGTGCATTCTTGACACCTATGTGTCAACTTTCCCATCTAATTGTTATCACAAATGGTGACCTCCGCTCTAATTCTCACAATTATTTTGCTATCGGAGTTGTTTACATTTTTTTTTTCCCGACAACTGTGTTAAATTTGCAGANGATTTAGAAGAAAGGACCATTGAATATTTGAAAGAGGAATTGGAGAAAAGGCAATTATAACGAGTTGGTAAAAAATCTGAACTAATAGAACGACTAACTAGCGCAATGTTAAGTGAAAAAGAGAATGTTAGCGAAACTAGCAAGGCAAAAGAAAAACAAGTCTTTAACGAATCTCCTTCCGAAGATCAAGCTGTAAATCCATATCCTATGAATATGATGCAAACGCTAATGGAAAAAGTAATATTATTAATAGATAACCAGCAACAGGCAGTGTGAAACTTAAAAAAACAGTTATTGAAGTCCAAACTGTACCTGATTTGACGAGTTCTCTTCCTGAATTTGGTGGTACTACTACAGAGAGTGCTGACGAATGGTTGAATTATATTGAATTGACTCTAAATCAACAGAGACTAGCTGAGACCCAAGTTCTTCCACTAGCCATCAGCAAACTGAGAAAAGCAGCGAAAAACTGGCATAAAGCAATTGGTTACCAGCTTAACAATTGGACTAAATGGAAGACAAGCTTAAAAAGCAAATTTGGTGAAAGACTGACGTTGAGAATGTGGTGTGACAGAGTGAAAAAAAGAGAACAAAGACAAGATGAGAGTCTCACAGGTTACTTCTATGCTAAGCTGTGTTTATTGCGTACCAACTGTCCTGAAAATGTTACTGAAGCTGACAAAATTGATTATTTGCTAGATGGAATAAAAAATAAACAACACATAGTTACTATTGCTACTCATAATGTGCACAGTATTGCTGAACTACAGCGTATAGCACGCAAGATAGATGAGCAAGAGACTGAAGCCAGGATGCATATGAAGACTCAAGTTCAACAACCTCATAAGTTCTCAAATAATACAAATGCTCGAGTAAAGGATCCGGCTATTGCAGTTGATTTTATTAAACGTACAGACGAGAAGTTAATAAAAAAAGACCCTAAGTAAAACGCTCAGATGCCTTTACAAATAACCCGATGTCAACAGTTAGGACATCTAGCCAAGACATGTCAAAATGAAAATATTACACAGGCCAATGAATATAATGCTGAAAGAGGAGGCTCAAAAGAGATTAAAGACAGGAAGAAACAGAAACAAAAAAGCAATGCTTTAAACATCAATGCTAACACTTCTAAAGTTCATAGCCCATATATTAAAGTTGAAGTGTCAATGATAGGAAACATAAGAGCCCTTGTTGATACAAGTTCATGTCGTACAATAATTCGTCAAGATCAGTTACCTGATGGTATAAGGATGTTAGATGACGACACCACTGAGTTTACTTGTATTGGCATGACAAAAATGAAACCAATTAAATTTGTTAATCTACCTATTCGGTTGTTTGGTATTAATTTTTTGGCACAAGAGCCATATAGGCTAAGCTGCGCCATAACAGATAGTAAATAATTATAAACATCACAAATAACAAACATATGACAAAAATAAATAAATAAACAGCAGCAACAGAAACAAAAAACGAATATATACATATTAATAACAAACAAGAAGAACAAAAAGCTGTAAGATAAATAAATAGATATATATATAAATAAATAATTAAATTTCTTTACACAAATTAGTGACTTTTAAAAAGTCTAATATATCATAAAGATTGGGCCTCTGACCCAGAATCTGTTTAAAACTTGCATTTCCAAAATGCTGTCTACGCCTGGTCTCAAAAACAGAGCAATCGAGCAATATGTGTTTTACAGTAAGAGGACAGTTGCAATACTGGCATACTGGCTGCTCGTCACCCTTCAAAAGGTATTGATGAGTCAACCGAGTATGTCCAATTCTCAAACGAGTAATAATAACTTCAGATCTCCTGTTATAAAATTTCTTGTGTGTCCAATTTTCTATCGTAGGTTTGATCTCATGCAGTTTATTGTGGACTTGTGCGTTCCACATATTTTGCCATCTCTCTGCTAGTCGTTTTTTAATGACTAGCTTGAAATCACCTCCTTCAATACGCATTGTGTGCTGTGGAGGACTAGCTGATTTTGCAGCTGCATCTGCTTCTTCATTTCCTCTTATACCAACATGGCCTGGGACCCAACAAAATTTTATAGAGAAATTCCTTGCAAGAAGATGGCTAAACAATTTACGAATTTTAATCACTATAGAGTGAGAACTAGGTTCACACGAGATCAAAGCCTGAAGTGCACTAACTGAGTCAGTGTAAATAACACAGCGACAATGACCTTTTCTGATTACATAGTTTAAGGCTAAGTGGATAGCATGCAGCTCTGCAGTAAAAATAGAT
>NW_019386388.1:25294-39610 GCF_000671375.1 Centruroides sculpturatus | reverse complement strand
ATTTCTGTTGTAAAAAGTGAGGTAAGCGATCACGTGACGCCCGTCTCCCCATCGTCTGTAACCAAAACGGACGAGGGTGAAATAAAAGCGGAAACACCAGTAAAAGTAAAAACAAACATCGGCGCGTATCTAGGACTATAAACTTGAACGGGAGCGAAGATGAAACACGACACTTTGTAATTTATGCTAATTACCTTCTAATATTAAAAAATTAAAACCATCAACAAAATTATAACAAAATTAAAGTTTTTTGACTAAATTCGACTACAAACATATCATAAAACTGGATTAAAGTAAAAATACTCGTTTTACGACGCAAAATTTTTATTAATTAATTTTTTAATTTGGTGCCTAATTGACCGAGCGCACGTAATTTCTGTTTGACGGAGCACGCGCGTGCCGACGGGTTAACAACTAGCTTCAAATCACCTCCTTCAATACGCATTATATGCTGTGAAGGACTTGCTGACTTAGCAGCTGTGTCAGCTTCTTGATTACCTCTTATACCCACGTGGCATGGGACCCAACAGAACTTTACATAAAAATTTCTCGTACTAAGATAACAAATTATTTTTCAGATTTTAACAACTATGAAGTGAGAACTAGGTTCATACGAGATCAGAGCCTGAAATGCACTGACTGAGTCAGTGTAAATCACGCCCTAAAATATATAAATAGGAAAAATCAACAATGACCTTTCCTATTTATATTTTAAAGCTAAATAAATAGCCTGCAACTCTGCAGAAAAAATGGAAGAATTCAGTGATATTTGTTCTGCCACAATTTCATTTTGGCAAACAAAAACTGAGCCAACATAGTTATCAAATTTAGATCCATCAGTGTATATTCAAATTATGTTCCTGTCACAATGTTGAACTTCTGCGAAGTGCTGTGTATAGACATAATCTGGCATGGTATCTTTTAAGAACTGCTTTAAGCATAAATCAACATCTATTGCTGGGGTTGACCAAGGTGAAATACTATTAACCTCAACATATAAGATGTTGCTTGTGTTAAGGTCAATCATGCTGCTTACATTCTCCATTCTGATGTTGAATGTAGAGACACTACTGGTCCGAGCAGCAAATAATCTTTTCATCTGAGTATCTGGACAATCAGCTGAAAGTTTTTTCTGAGATTTTTATTTAATGAACTAAAAAAGACACAACTGTTCTCTCCTGAGAAATACAGGCTCATAAGCATCCCCATACAGACTTTAAACAGAGAAAGTTCAAAATGCACCAGTGCACAAACGCAAAGCTTCACGATGAATTAGATCCAGAATCCGAAGAGTACATTCTCGTGCAGAGCCATACACAATGCATCCGTAATCCAGCTTTAAGCAACAAGGGCCCTATAAATCCTGAGCACAAAAACTTTGTCTGCTCCCCAGGATGAGCATCACAGTACGTTTAAAAGGTTCAAAGATTTTAAACCTCCACTCTTCAAGTTGCGCAAATGTTGTAAAAAGTCAGTTTTTGTCAAATATGACACCTAAAAACTTAGCTTCCTTGACCATTGGGATTTTATCCCCATTTAAATAAATTTCTGGATCAAGGTGCATACCACGCCTTTAGCAAAAGTGGATGCACGAGGTCTCTATGTTAAGGAAAGTTTGTGTTAGACGTCCGTGTTTATTAACAATCCCTCAACGATAGTGCTCGCGAGAAGAGTGCGAGATCTCGTTCCGTGACTTAATATTAATATCCCCATTTTGTTAGTTTCGGTTTCGTTTTTTTACTTCTTGTTCTTTTCTCTGTGCAGTCATCTGCTTTGTGATTTATGTCCTTAACAATAACTTCAATAAAGTATTTTGAAGACATTGCTGGTATGTATAATTTGTCATCCTATCCGGCGCTGTGCAAACGAATTATCATTGGCTTATCGTTAAAAGTTAATGATAAAAGACCTTAACCCTAACAGTTTGCAGTTGTCTCTCGATAAAACTCATGTTGTTTGACTGAATGGAGATCTGAAATTCATCCAAATACAAGAAGTGTTTCACACTAGAAAAGAAACAACTAGTTATGCTGTTTATTTTAATTAGGAACATAGTCACACTCAAAATCCAACCTAAAAAAACACCTTCTTCTTGTGTGAAAGGCCTAGATAAAGTGTTGCCCATCCTGACATGCAATCTTCGATTTTGTAAAAAGATTTTTCAATCATATTATTAAACATTAAATATTAAAATGATTTTTCAATCATATTATTAAACATTTAATATTAACAATAAATAAACCATTAAAACCGCCCGCCATCTAGCAGGATGGATAAGTCATCCTCCCACCTTTGATTTTGTCAGTCAAAATCAAATCAAATTTAAATCTAAATTTAAACCCGACTGTCAGGATAAAAATCGTCTGGCGCATGGTTTTCCCGCGCTTTTCCAGTCGTTCGACGAGCAACAATTGATCATACGATACGACAATCAGACCACTTTTGAAGACTCGACCGCTCATTGGTTGAGCGACATCACGCCATCGGCAGACGTCTTGTAGAGCTGCTAAGTTCTGATTGGTGAAAGCCAATTCTGCTTCAATCCTATAATAGGGATTGAGTTGTGGCAGGAAGTTCAGTTCACCTTAAATGCTTGAAGGAAACTCACGTTGGTCCTAGTTCGCCTAAGCTGGCCCCGAAGATTGTTTTGTCTCGTTAGACTGTAAATGACTTTAGAGTTAGTTCATCACAAAGTTTCTTTTCGACGGACCTGTGATGATGGATACGTGTTGAACTTTGTTACGATTGATGTTTTGTAAATGTTTGTTTTGTGAACTTTTGTAACTGTACATACGTTTATTTTAATATATATATCGTTTTGAATTTTAACTTGGTGTATGGTGTTTTAAACTTTACTGGCGCAGTCTCGACAGGATAACTACAGTATTACTTTGGACTACTTTTTAGATTACCTTTGGATTACTATGAATCAAAAAGGCTGATCTGCGACGGACATAAGGACAGAAGAACACCGGCAATCATTGACCCAGGTAAAACTTTATTTTACTTGCTAGCACAGAGATGCCTAGATGCGCAAAACCGCTAGGTTTAGAAACACGGGATTGAGAAAATGATGGGCTGACCAAGGGACAGAAGGCAGGCGGAACAGGAAATGATTCGCAAGGGAATCTGGAAATGATGAGAATGCAGCTTGAACTCCAGAAGCTCAAACAGGAAACAGCGGAATCTAAGGAGAGGAAAGCAGAAGCTGAGGTCAGAAAGGCGGAAATTGAGTTAGAGTGAAATAGATTACAAAAGGGGACCCGAGACGCAGAGGATAATATCGGCAAAGCAAATTTTGACGATTACGCTCGTAGGGCAAAGGCGGCACTGCCTAAAATGCCGGAAGAGGAGGAGGCAGTACCATCCTGGTTTCGTATGGTCGAAGTAGTTTTAGAGACCTACGAGGCCCAGGTAGATTTACAGGAACAAATAGTTTTGAGCGTGCTATCCAATAGATGTAAAGTGGCACTGACAAGGTTGTCAGTGGATAAGGTCAAACATTACCCTTCCTTAAAAGAGTTTATTCTCGAAGAGTTGAGACTCTCACCTGCGGAATATCTAAAGAAATTTAGGCGAGCAGAACGCTACTCGGGAGAAACATGGCCGCAATTCGCGTCGTGCCTGAAAGACCTTTATCAGTACTATGTAGATAGTAGAGAGGTGGAGACGTTGGAAGGTCTTGTTGAGCTAACAGTAGCGGACCATATAAAGATGCTCCTTCCTCACGACGCAAGGAAATATGTGATATTGCAGGAAGGGAAGGGATGAAGCAAGCCTGCGGAATTGGCCAGATTTATAGAAAAGTTTGACGAGGCGTCAAATAGTACATCCCCAACCAAAAGCGAGAAAAACAGCGAACAAAGAAACGCGTGGAGAGAGAAGAAAGGAAAATCTAGTCCCGTGACGCAGTCTATAGATAAACAACCCCACAAAAATGGTTGTTATGTTTGCAAGGAAACGGACCATTGGAGGAGAAACTGTCCGAAACGAAAGGCACATAGTGAGCCTAAACAGGCGCGGCTCGTGACTACTAGTAACAAATCTCAGGACGATAGACGTTTGGTAGCGAGGGTAACGTCGTATGACCAACCAAAGGTCATAAAAGCGCCGAATAGAGTCAAATTAGCATGCGATGGGAAGCTCCTTTCGGCCATAGTTGACTGTGGAGCTGAAATTTCGGTTATAAGGAAGTCATTGGTACCTACCTCGGTAATAAAAACGAAGGGGAGAGTCCAATTGGTTGGTCCCTTCAGTCACCGGATCAATGTGGTGTTAGTATCGGTCCCGATAGGGTTGTGGGAGGAAGACTTCGCAAGGTCGGAAAGGTCAGAACTGGTGATGTGCGCCTTAACAGACGAGTTACACCAGACCATGGACGCCTTGTTATCGGAGGAGGATTACCGGATGTTGATAGACTGAAAGGAGAAACTCAAGAAAAAGGGAGGAAGGCATGTGAGGAGTTTGAGGGTAGATGGAAGCGGAAATCATCAGGGAAAGAAACCGAAACCTCTCTCAGAGGCGGGATGCAATGAAAATAGCACCGAAAATGAGTAAGGAACAAAATTACGAGACGCTCAAGTCCGGGACGAGTCACTTTCCCGAATGTGGGAGGCTGCTAAGCATAAGAAAGATGGGTTAACTGTAGAGGACAAAATACTATTTCGGCAAGATAGTTGGTTCGGCAGACCCATTAAGCAGGTAGTTGTTCCCCAAGAACGAAGAGCAGAAATGTTAGATTTAGCACACAAAGCTCCGTGCGATGAACAGTTGGGCAGTCGGGAATTAGCAAGTCACGTTCGCGAGAGCTTCTGTTGGCCGAGAATGGCGACCGATATCCGAAAGTACTGCCAGAATAGTCATAGGTGCCTAGTAAAAGTGCCTGATCTAGTCCTAGATAGGATCCCAGTTACACCACTTACTTGATTCTCAACCCCGTTTCAAGTGGTTAACCTAGGCATGATTGTACTGATTGATCCCTTGTCATCTAACAGTCATCGATACGCAGTTGGCATAATCAGATTATGCACCCGTTGGTCAGAAGTGGAAGGGATGAGAGCACTTTCGGTGATGGCCACTTGTTCGGTATTTTTGCAATTCTTTACACGGACGGGTTTTCCTGAACTGACTTGTTATGATCAGGGGACCAATTTCACCGCAGTATTGACGTATAAAACAACCTGTATGTTAGAAGTAGGAAATGTAAAGATAGATCAGATCAAAGCGGTTTACGATATTGCAACTAAGCATATGGCTAAAAAGCGAGAAGAGTATGCAGTGCATTACAACTTCAGAGCACGGCCAAAGAAATATAACATTGGGGATACAGTTCCCGTGGAAAAGTCTTTCCCGGATGACAAATTGGATGTCCGGTGGGAATGGCCTGATGTAGAAAAGCGAGGACGTGAAGAAAGCTACCAGATAAGGGTTAAAGACAGGAGAATTAACTGGGACCAAATAGTCTCAGGGAGTATCGGAAGCAAACTTTCGCTGTAGAAATAGTACTTGGTTCCGACGGGATATTCAGGAAACTGGATCAAACTCCATCCCTGTGACAGCTTCACGATCGCAAACGATGGGACGGGAGAGTAAAAGGAGTTCCTCCGCTTCCCCCGACGTCGGCACAGACCAAGCTGGATGACGTGCTAAAGGATTACAACTCGATTTTCGATATTAGACCAAAAAAGAAAAACATCTGGACACTTACTGGAGGGTGAATCCCAAAACGGTTTACCCCATACCGGATTTCGCTAGCTTTACGAAAGCGGTTATTAGGCATCAGTAACAAAGGCATCTCTGTGCGTAGTCGGGTAAAATTCCCAGATGTTCCGAATATGTGAATCAGTCCGACATCAGACGATTTTTGTAAGGTTGTTTGGTGTTGTGAAGGGAATCAAACAGGCTTAAGTAAGCTCAGTTTAATCCTCGACCGTGGAGGTGTCGGAATAAAAATCGTCTGGCGCATGGTTTTCCTGCACTTTTCCAGTCGTTCGACGAGCGACGGTTGATCATACGATACAACAATCAGACCACTTTTGAAGACTCGACCACTCATTGTTTGAGCGACATCACGCCATCGGCAGACATCTTGTAGAGCTGCTAAGAGCTGATTGGTGGAAGCCAATTCTGCTTCAATCCTATAAAAGGATTGAGTTGTGGTGGGAAGTTCAGTTCACCTTGGACGCTTGAATAGAACTCACGTTGATCCTAGTTTGCCTAAGCTGGCCCCGAAGATTGTTTCGTCTCGTTAGACTGTAAATGACTTTAGAGTTAGTTTGTCGCAAGATGTCTTTTCGACGGACCTGTGATGGTGGATACGTGTTGAACTTTGTTACGATTGATGTTTTGTAAATGTTTGTTTTGTAAACTTTTGTAACCGTACATACGTTTATTTTAATATATATATCGTTTTGAATTTTAACTTGGTGTATGGTGTTTTGAACTTTACTCCGACAAAACACATACAGTATAAATTGAATGAGTTCGAATCAGTTTATAGATTTAACTGATTCGAAGTTAGGGGTCTGCCCCTTTTTGAGACTCGATAATTCTCAGATGAGTTTTTCACCACATCACTTCCTGCAGCGGCAGAGGTCATTCGGGACTGATCACAGGTCCTCTCGCGATCATTTTCAGCAGAGTCTGCAGTCTTGCCACAAAATTCGTCTTGCATAGCATGCTTTTCATCCCCCGAATAAATCTCCAAGGGGTACAATCTCCTAACAGGATGGATGAGAAATCCAACATGTGTTTTTATTTTGGCTACTCTTACCAATCCATCTTTACTTGGATAGATCACGACAACTTTCTCCAGAGGCCAATCAAGTCGTTTTTGGTTGTCATGCCCAACCAAGACGATATCTCCTACAGAAATCATTTTCGTGCCCTTGGTCATCCCCATCGAGTTTTGCAAACGATTATTTATTCCCTTTGGAAATTCTTCTTTTTGAAACAGTTTCAATAACACTAATTCAGTGTACCTTATTTCCTTTACTGTAAGCCCTCCAGACATTCTAGCAGATTGTCCCTTGAGATTTGAGACAAACCGGTATATCCAAGCCGTTATTCGTAATATTTTCCAGTAAGTGGAATAATTCTCATAAAACCTTTCTGCTTTCTCTACATCCAGTGAAGAAATGACAGATTTTTTCCTTTCAGAGCTCACTATCTCCATGTCTGGCATTTCTTTCTGCCGAGGCCATTCTTCTACTGGTAAACTTGGAAATTGAAGTGTCTCCCACCAGTGCGATTCAGCCAAAATTCTTGCATTACAGCCCCATGATGAAAGGTCTGCAAGGTTTATATACCCTGGCACATGATTCCAGTCATCTGGACAACTTAAAAATCTAATTTCATTTACTGTATTCATAACAAACATAACCCAACATTCCCGATTTTTGATCCAATATAAAACATTCATGGAATCAGTCCAATAAAGAGTTGAGATTCATTCAAGTGGAAAGTCCCCTTTGACAGAGTTCATCATTCTGACACCTAATAAATAGGCTAAAAGTTCAAGCCTAGAAATCAATATAAACTTCAGAGGAGCAACACGAGTACGAGCTTGGATCAACTGCCATTTTATGTTGCAAGCATCTTGCTGTCTGAGATAGATACAAGCAGCATAAGAGTACTGTGACGCATCACAAAATACATAAAATGAAAATTGGACAGCTGCACTAAAGTCATTTACTATCCTTCTAGGAATTTTAACCTCTTTCAAAAATTTTAATTCTTTTATCCACCTTAACAATCTTCTTTCTAAGTCTTGCGGTAATGGAGTGTCCCAAGCTAACTTTCTCTTCCAACACTCTTGCATCAAAAGTTTTTGTATTAACGTCACTGGAAAAAGGAATCCAATTGAATCAAAAAGTTGACTCGCTAATGACAGAACCACTCTTTTTGTTAAAATTTCATTGTTAGGTACTCTAAAGTTTGCATTACAGTATAAAACGTCCTCTGAAACATTCCAATTCTATCCTAGCACACTGACTATTTCATCAGACTGGATTTCCAAAGTTCCCAATATCCTTTCATCGCTGTCGCAAACTGGTGACGTCTCTGTTTGTATACCATTGTATACCTAACCTCTTAAATCAAAGCATGCTAAACGCATGATTTCTCTAGACTGCCTTATAAAATCCATCAGCTCCTCCTTGGACTGACAACTCATAATGCAGTTATCAACATACATCAATTTCTTAAGTTTTAAAGCTGTTTCTTGCAGATGATCTGGAACATGGTTTAAGTGATAATTTAGACTGGCTCCCAGGAGAAAAGGACTCGAGTTTACTCCAAACACCACCCTGCAATGTCTGAAAACTTTCAATTTCCCAGGGTCGCCACCCTCCCACCACAAGAATCTGAGAAAGTTGCAATCCGCTTCACTTACTTCTATCTGCAAAAAAGCCTTTCGAATGTCCGCTATTATTCCGTATTAGTTCAATGTAGTTAGGACCTTTTGCTAAAATATTATTTAAGGAGACATTGCCCCTTTCTTTAACAAAAGCGTCGAAGACTGGACGAATCTTCGTCGTGGAATGCTCTTTGATGACAGCTCTATGTGGAAGGTAATGGCAGTTGGTCTCCTTCACTTTAACGTTTTTCACTTCTTCTATTATTTGATCTTCCAGCCATTGCTCAAAGACTCTCTCATAGGCATCAACCAGGCCCTTATTTTGTAAAGTCTACACTGTTGATCTTAATCTTCACTCGGCTAAAACCTTATTATTTGGTAGAGCTTGGCAACCTTCTATCCAAGGCAAGGATACAATATACCGACCATCACTGTCTCTCTTCAGTGTCTTTTCAAAATGTTTGATATATGCTTGTTCCAATTCCTCCTTTGATTGTTTTTCAGCAGGGTCCTTTATTCCAAGAATATCTAATTCCAAAAAATAATGAATTCGCAAATTTCCAATTAACATCGAAGTGACAATCAAGTCTTCAGTTGGTACGGAATGCTCCTTTGCACGTCCTAAGATTGTCCAACCCAGTTTCGTTTCAATAGCAGTTAATCCCGATTCGAGTCTCTAAATTCTTCCCGTCATCAGTTTGCCAGCAACATCTGCTCCTATAAGCAGTTCGATAAGACCTTGACAATCGGTTGGTTGGTTGGTTTTTGTTTTTTGGCACAAGAGCCGTATAAGCTATGCTGCGCCAGGGCAAATGGTTGAAAAATTTTAAACATGATAAATAACTAACATATGACAATAATAACTAAATAAATAAACAACAACAACGAAAATAAATATACACATAGTAAGTACAAAAAGACAACAACTTGCAAAAATGAAATAAAATAAAATGAAATAAATATATGAATAAATAATTAAATTTCGTTATACAGATTAATGACTTTTAAAAAGTCCAATACATTATAATGATTTGGTCTCTGGCCCAGAATCTCTTTCAAATTTGCATTTCCAAAATGCTGTCTACGACTGCTCTCAAAGGCAGAGCAATCGAGCAGTATGTGTTTAAAACTTAGAGAGCAGTTGCAGTACTGGCATACTGGTTGCTCTTCATCTTTCAAAAGGTATTGATGAGTCAACCGAGTATGTCCAATCCTCAGACGAGTAAAAATAACCTCAGATCTCCTGTCGTAATATTTATTATGTGTGCAATTTTCTATCATAGGTTTGATCTCATGTAGTTTATTGTGGACTTGTGCATTCCACATATTTTGCCATCTCGCCGCTAGTCGTTCCTTAATTTAACTACTAGCTAACTTATCAATGCATATCGTCTCCTTCAATATGCATTGTATGCTGTAAAAAACTAGCTGACTTTTCAGCTGCATCAGCTACTTCATTTCCTCTTATACCTACATGGCCTGGGACCCAACAAAATTTTATAGAGAAATTCCTTGCAAGAAGATGGCAAAACAATTTACGAATTTTAATCACTATGTAGTGGGAACTAGGTTCACATGAAATCAAAGCCTGAAGGGAACTAACTGAGTCAGTGTAAATCACGCAACAACTATGACCTTTCCTAAATACATACTTTAAAGCTAGATAAATAGCCTGCAGCTCTGCAGTAAAAATAGATGAATTCGATTCAATTTGTTCTGCCATGATTTCATCCTGGCAAACGAAAGCTGAAAATGTGTAAATAAAATATTTTATCAAAAAATGATAAAATATTTTATTTACACATTTTTCATTTTTGGTTATCACAATTAATAATTATGATCGAACAACAATATTAATCATATATTTTAGATGAAATATTTAAAATGCTGTTTAAGCAAACATCAGCAATGTGTCGGGTCAAAAAAATTGTTCTTGACAATGTAGTGCACGCACTGCATAATGACATTTCTTTCATGCCTAATTTCATTAACTAGAAGTTTTTCTAAGAGAGTATATTGTGGTCTATGCCTCAATTGATTTGTCCTCCGAGAAGGTGCCATCTGCCTAGTTTTTTTCAGTTGCTGAGCAGGTTTTGTAGTTTCTTGTTTTGGCACTTCATGTATTTTATTTTCAACTTTTTCAGGTATCTTATCCTCTTCTTGCTTTTCTTATTCAGAATCTGAACCATAGTTAGCAATCAAACTTCCTAAGGTACCTCCAATTTTAGTTTCAAGTGGTTTTTCTTCAATAGTCTGTTTTATTATTATGTTGGGTATAGTAGGTAATACTCGGTATATTACCTACTATAGTAGGTAATACTTATTATTATTATTATTATTATTATTATTAGTNTCTAATTCCCAAAAATAATGAATTCGCAAATTTCCAATTAACATCGAAGTGACAATCAAGTCTTCAGTTGGTACGGAATGCTCCTTTGCACGTCCTAAGATTGTCCAACCCAGTTTCGTTTCAATAGCAGTTAATCCCGATTCGAGTCTCTAAATTCTTCCCGTCATCAGTTTGCCAGCAACATCTGCTCCTATAAGCAGTTCGATAAGACCTTGACAATCGGTTGGTTGGTTGGTTTTTGTTTTTTGGCACAAGAGCCGTATAAGCTATGCTGCGCCAGGGCAAATGGTTGAAAAATTTTAAACATGATAAATAACTAACATATGACAATAATAACTAAATAAATAAACAACAACAACGAAAATAAATATACACATAGTAAGTACAAAAAGACAACAACTTGCAAAAATGAAATAAAATAAAATGAAATAAATATATGAATAAATAATTAAATTTCGTTATACAGATTAATGACTTTTAAAAAGTCCAATACATTATAATGATTTGGTCTCTGGCCCAGAATCTCTTTCAAATTTGCATTTCCAAAATGCTGTCTACGACTGCTCTCAAAGGCAGAGCAATCGAGCAGTATGTGTTTAAAACTTAGAGAGCAGTTGCAGTACTGGCATACTGGTTGCTCTTCATCTTTCAAAAGGTATTGATGAGTCAACCGAGTATGTCCAATCCTCAGACGAGTAAAAATAACCTCAGATCTCCTGTCGTAATATTTATTATGTGTGCAATTTTCTATCATAGGTTTGATCTCATGTAGTTTATTGTGGACTTGTGCATTCCACATATTTTGCCATCTCGCCGCTAGTCGTTCCTTAATTTAACTACTAGCTAACTTATCAATGCATATCGTCTCCTTCAATATGCATTGTATGCTGTAAAAAACTAGCTGACTTTTCAGCTGCATCAGCTACTTCATTTCCTCTTATACCTACATGGCCTGGGACCCAACAAAATTTTATAGAGAAATTCCTTGCAAGAAGATGGCAAAACAATTTACGAATTTTAATCACTATGTAGTGGGAACTAGGTTCACATGAAATCAAAGCCTGAAGGGAACTAACTGAGTCAGTGTAAATCACGCAACAACTATGACCTTTCCTAAATACATACTTTAAAGCTAGATAAATAGCCTGCAGCTCTGCAGTAAAAATAGATGAATTCGATTCAATTTGTTCTGCCATGATTTCATCCTGGCAAACGAAAGCTGAAAATGTGTAAATAAAATATTTTATCAAAAAATGATAAAATATTTTATTTACACATTTTTCATTTTTGGTTATCACAATTAATAATTATGATCGAACAACAATATTAATCATATATTTTAGATGAAATATTTAAAATGCTGTTTAAGCAAACATCAGCAATGTGTCGGGTCAAAAAAATTGTTCTTGACAATGTAGTGCACGCACTGCATAATGACATTTCTTTCATGCCTAATTTCATTAACTAGAAGTTTTTCTAAGAGAGTATATTGTGGTCTATGCCTCAATTGATTTGTCCTCCGAGAAGGTGCCATCTGCCTAGTTTTTTTCAGTTGCTGAGCAGGTTTTGTAGTTTCTTGTTTTGGCACTTCATGTATTTTATTTTCAACTTTTTCAGGTATCTTATCCTCTTCTTGCTTTTCTTATTCAGAATCTGAACCATAGTTAGCAATCAAACTTCCTAAGGTACCTCCAATTTTAGTTTCAAGTGGTTTTTCTTCAATAGTCTGTTTTATTATTATGTTGGGTATAGTAGGTAATACTCGGTATATTACCTACTATAGTAGGTAATACTTATTATTATTATTATTATTATTATTATTAGTAGTAGTAGTAGTAGTAGTAGTAGTAGTAGTAGTAAATCCACTTCCCAGAGTGAAAAATTAAAAATTGTCATAAACTCCATTCTCATTATTCGAATAACTAGTAGTAGTAGTAGTAGTAGTAGTAGTAGTAGTAAATCCACTTCCCAGAGTGAAAAATTAAAAATTGTCGTAAACTCCATTCTCATTATTCGAATAACTAGTAAAAACAGAAGGTAATGGCAGTGATTTTAAACTATTTCCGCAACATATGGTGGCAAAAGTCGGCAACAAATACATTTCGCCTTTCTTTCTTTAATTATTGTTTCTGCTGTGTCTTCTTCCACTTGAAATAAAAGCATGTGTTCACGCTTGCACGTGTTCACATTCTCTCCTGAGAGATAGTGGAAGCTCATAAGCATCCACGTACAAACTTTGTACAAAATAAGTTCAAAATGCACCAGTGCACAAACGCAGTGCTTGATGGTAAATTGGATCCAGCATCCGAAGAGTAAATTGTTGCGCAGAGCCATACACAACACACCCGTAGTCCAGCTTTGAGCAGACAAAAGCCCTATAAATACTGAGCATAAAACATTTGTCTGCTCCCCAAAATGAGCAGCACAGTACCTTTAAAAAATTCAAAGTTTTTAGACATCTACTCTTCAAATTGCGCAAGTGCAGCAAAAACGTCAGTTTATGGTCGAACAAAACACCCAAAAATTTTGCCTCATTCACCATTGGAATTTTGACCCCATTTAGGTAAATTTCAGGACCATACTGTAAACCACGCCTTCGGCAAAAGTGGATGCACGAAGTCTTCTCCGTGTTAAAACAAAAACCATTGGTCTTGGACCAATGGTCTATGCAATTTAGGAAGGTTTGCAGTTGTCTCTCGATAAAACTCATGTTGCTAGACTGGCAGGAGATCTGAAAGTCATCCACATACAAAAAGTGTTTCACACTAGGAGGAAGACAGTTAGCTATGCTATTAATTATAATTAGGAACAGTGTCATACTCAAAATAGAGCCTTGAGGAACACCTTCTTATTGCGTGAAAGACCTAGATAAAGTGTTGCCCATCCTAACTTAAAATCTTCAATTCTCTAAAAAGTTTTTCATAAAAATCAGCAAGTTACCCCGCAATCCAAATTGGTCCAGATCATGTAGTATCCCGTATCACCAACAGCGATCATAGGCCTTCTCTATTTCAAAAAACACAGACGCTAAGTGCTGTCGTCTAACAAACGCTTCGCAAATAGATGTTTCAAAATTTACTGTTATCAGTGGTACTTCTGTTCCTACGAAAACCACTGTGTTGTGGTGAAAAGTATTCATTTTTCTCTAAGAGATACATCAGACGTCTGTTTACCATCCTCTCAAAGAGTTTACACAGGCAACTTGTCAGAGAGATTGGTCTGTAATTAGAGGGATTCTTGTGGTCTTTACCAGGCTTGGGAATGGGAATAACTATAGATAGCCTCCAAGAGTCAGGAAAATAATGTTCTGTCCATATTCTGTTAAACAGACACAGAAGATTAGAAAGGGAATTGTTTGACAAATTTTTAATCTTGCTGTAGTGGATTTTATCCAAGCCTACAGCACTATTCCCCGAGCGAGAGATCGCTGTATGTAGTTCTATGCTGGTGAATGGCACATTATATTCGTCATTATATGAGGAATGAAAGTTTAAATATTGTTTTTCACTTTGGGCTTTATAAGCCTGAAAATTTCTTGAATACATAATATTGCTGGATGAAGTAGAAAACGTTTCACCCAACGTATCAGCAATACCCTGTATATCGC
>NW_019386388.1:8615-25029 GCF_000671375.1 Centruroides sculpturatus | reverse complement strand
TTCAGCTCCTAGTGACCCCACCCACCATGGGGCCCAACAAGGGGATGCCATCACATGAAGTACTTTCATAGACTGTCACACCAGGGTTTCCCAGGAGCTATACTCTCACTATGCAGTCAAGAAGAGCACATCTTGTCTGATGTGTCCGCCCGGTCTGCATCGATCAGTTGACTCCAAGCCGAGGTCAAGAATGACTCAACGACCAGCCGATTGACTCAAACGGAGCCTGATTTGAGCCTCCCGTTTATCCGAAGCAGGGGCCAAAGCAGTGTGTTGGGGACGTTATGTTGCCCCTCAACTACCAGGATCCCCCTTTCCGGCGTACATGACACCACGCACGGCAAACACGTGGTTGGGCGTTCAGATCCCAGGGATGGTAAAGAAGAGTTACTAAACCATCTCTGGGAGGCCCCCCTCACCACGGACAGGAACCCACATTGAGGGGGGTCAGTGAACATCATGACACATTTACTGGTCCCAAAATGAGGCACGTAACCATAAGAAAGAATTAGATATATTTGATTTATTTTTTGACATTAACATTGTACAATCCACAATTGTTTTTACTGATACATATATTACAAACATAAGAAAAACATTTCCCCGGGAAAGGGATGCTAGGGATACAGATTCAACAAAAATAAGAGCATTTGTTGGATTACTGTACCTGATGGAAAGTATACAAAACTCCACAAAAAACGCAAACAAGATGTGAGACAATTCCACGGGTAGCGGGTTAGAATCTTGCTACTTATGCATGAGTGAAAAAGATTCAGATTTCTCTTACAATCCTTATGATTTGATAACATTCATGACAGAGAGAAGAGAGAAATTGGCTCCTATCAGGAAAATACACAAAATGTTTGTATCTAACTTTGAAAATACTTCACACCAAGTGAATACCTTACAGTAGATGAGCAGCTCCTAGCTTTTCAGGGCAAGTGCTCATTTTGGCAGTACATTCCCAAAAATACCAGCAAAACATGGGCTGAAAATGTCAAAACTGCTTACACTAAGTTTGGAACATTATGTAGGGAAGCAGCCAGATGGGCCTTACTGTATAAGCACTATTGTTCAGGATATTGTTGAGCGATTAATAATGCCTGTACAGGGAACGAACAGAAATATCACTGGGGATAACTAATTCACAAGTCTTTCTTTAGTAAAACCCCTTAAGGCTAAAAAACTCACGTACGTAGGCAGTATGCGTTAACATAGGTGGGAAATTCCAGTAAAATTTTTACCTAACAAAAATCAAGCAAAAAACTTGTCAATATTCAGATTTGAATCTGATTGCACAATGGTGTCTTATTGCCCACAAAAAAATAAAGCTGTGTCGTCCTTGTATCATCAATGCATTTTGATGATAAGACAGATGAAACCGAACTCCACATGTCTTTGTGGATTTCAGAACAGCAGCAAATGTCTTCTGTTTCACTGGTGCATTTAAAGTTACCATGCGTCCTGCCTCTGAATAAAGTAGATTGTTAACTGTTTTCACGCGCTGAATCTCTCTCTCTCTCTGCCATGCAGGGCATTTTCGGTAGTAGGAAGGATGTGAATCTTTGCAGTTTACACAGCATGGGGTACAGGTACACTCAGTACTCTCGTGACCTTCATCCCGACACTGTGCACATACATTCTTCACACGGCAGGATGACTGTGAATGTCCAAACCGCTGGCATTTAAAGCAACGCAGTGGGTTTGGAATGTATGGTCCAACTGGGCAACGCAGATATCCTGCTGTAATAACAGATGGCAGTGTTGGCTTGTTAAATGTCAGAATTAGGTGTTTAGTAGGTATCACCCTGCTGTCTCGACGAATAAAGATGCGTCAGGCATTAGTGACACCTTGATCTGAAAGGCCTGACAGTATATCTGGTTCGTCTTCTGACATCAAGTCTACCTCAGATATCACACCGTGTGATGAGTTGAGACTTCCGTGTGGTGTGACCAGAACTCCCATTTCTCCGAGACTTTTTGTTGCCAAAAGCCTTGCTGATTGTTGAGGTGACACTGTCTTTATAAGTAAGTCCCCAGACCTCAACTTTTGTATTTTTTTCAGATGCCCAATAATGGATTCAAATAGCTTTTGAATCAAAAAAGGGGAGCATTTGGACAGTGGTTTATCTTATGTAGCGTATATTATCAAGTATGCAGGCTCGCTGGAAAGTTTTCCACGATTTGATATTTGTTGTTCTGTACTATGTTGGAGTTTTAGATTTTTAGAATCCATATTGTTCAAAAAAGTTCAGCTCCTAGTGACCCCACCCACCATGGGGCCCAACAAGGGGATGCCATCACATGAAGTACTTTCATAGACTGTCACACCAGGGTTTCCCAGGAGCTATACTCTCACTATGCAGTCAAGAAGAGCACATCTTGTCTGATGTGTCCGCCCGGTCTGCATCGATCAGTTGACTCCAAGCCGAGGTCAAGAATGACTCAACGACCAGCCGATTGACTCAAACGGAGCCTGATTTGATCCTCCCGTTTATCCGAAGCAGGGGCCAAAGCAGTGTGTTGGGGACGTTATGTTGCCCCTCAACTACCAGGATCCCCCTTTCCGGCGTACATGACACCACGCACGGCAAACACGTGGTTGGGCGTTCAGATCCCAGGGATGGTAAAGAAGAGTTACTAAACCATCTCTGGGAGGCCCCCCTCACCACGGACAGGAACCCACATTGAGGGGGGTCAGTGAACATCATGACACATTTACTGGTCCCAAAATGAGGCACGTAACCATAAGAAAGAATTAGATATATTTGATTTATTTTTTGACATTAACATTGTACAATCCACAATTGTTTTTACTGATACATATATTACAAACATAAGAAAAACATTTCCCCGGGAAAGGGATGCTAGGGATACAGATTCAACAAAAATAAGAGCATTTGTTGGATTACTGTACCTGATGGAAAGTATACAAAACTCCACAAAAAACGCAAACAAGATGTGAGACAATTCCACGGGTAGCGGGTTAGAATCTTGCTACTTATGCATGAGTGAAAAAGATTCAGATTTCTCTTACAATCCTTATGATTTGATAACATTCATGACAGAGAGAAGAGAGAAATTGGCTCCTATCAGGAAAATACACAAAATGTTTGTATCTAACTTTGAAAATACTTCACACCAAGTGAATACCTTACAGTAGATGAGCAGCTCCTAGCTTTTCAGGGCAAGTGCTCATTTTGGCAGTACATTCCCAAAAATACCAGCAAAACATGGGCTGAAAATGTCAAAACTGCTTACACTAAGTTTGGAACATTATGTAGGGAAGCAGCCAGATGGGCCTTACTGTATAAGCACTATTGTTCAGGATATTGTTGAGCGATTAATAATGCCTGTACAGGGAACGAACAGAAATATCACTGGGGATAACTAATTCACAAGTCTTTCTTTAGTAAAACCCCTTAAGGCTAAAAAACTCACGTACGTAGGCAGTATGCGTTAACATAGGTGGGAAATTCCAGTAAAATTTTTACCTAACAAAAATCAAGCAAAAAACTTGTCAATATTCAGATTTGAATCTGATTGCACAATGGTGTCTTATTGCCCACAAAAAAATAAAGCTGTCGTCCTTGTATCATCAATGCATTTTGATGATAAGACAGATGAAACCACAGGAGAAACACAAAAACCAGAAATTATAACTTTTTATAATATGACAAAAACAGGAGTACATCTTGTAGACCAACATTGTGAAAGAAACAATAAAGCCAGAATTACAAGGAGAAGGCCAATGGTCATGTTTTTTAATTTATTGAATATTGTGGCAATTAACACCTATTGCATTTATAAATTTCACAAATTCACTTCCCATGAAAAATGCAAACGAAGTGAATTTCTTGAAAATCTAGCTTGAAAACTAATCAAACCCCAAATTCAACATAGTAGTAGTGTTGGGATAAAATCGTCTGGACGTATGATTCCCGCGCTTTTCCCATTTTTGAATGAGCAACAGCTGTCGTCATGGAAACACAGATCAGGCGATGCCAGTAGTTTTGGAACTCAACCGCAGGTTAGCTAGAAAACATCATACGATCAGCGGACATCCAATAGCGCTGCTAAATGCTGATTGGAAAACTTACATTCGTTTCAATCCATAAAAAAAGAATTGAATTTGGGTGGGAATTTCAGTTCGCCTAATGCATATCCAGGTAACTCGGGTCGATCAGACATGATCGAAGTACATCAGAGTACATCTTAACTCCATCAATTAAATCAGCAGACTTGCTGAAGAAGTTGCTTTATCTTGCCAACTTGTTAACGACTGTCCTAAGGAATTCGTCGCAAGGAGTCCTTTTCAACGAATCTGTTGTGGTTTAATTGACTTTGAACTTTGCTATATCTGAATTATCGTAACTCTTTTATTTTGTGACCTCGTTACTGTATCTAAGTTTTAATCATTAATATTAACGTTTTGTGAATTGTGAACAAGTGGTTTTTGAACTTGACTAGTAGTATTCAAAGTTTAATAGTTGATCTAAGAAACAGAGCAAATAAGCAGCTTCAAAAAAACCACACGTCGAGATGGTCCCAGAGTCAAGACCGTCTGGCAGTATGGGTCGATGTCAAATCTGTCCTAGAAAAACAGATTGAAAAAGCAGATAATGTTATAAATGCAAAAAATGGATATGTCCAGACCATATGGTTAATGTGTGTAACTCACATTATGAAAATTAAATTAAATTCAAATTTTTGTTATATATTATAACTTTGACCTTATTTCAGGCTATCTAATTCCAGTCCCTCTGTATGTTATCGCAAACTTCACATGCAATGAGCAAACTCCATATGAAACAAGCATACAGAGTGAATGACCTTATTTCAGGCTATCATCAAAAATGCATTTAAAATTTTTTGACAACAAGGGTCAGATCAGGCTACGTTTACTTTAGAAAATGGGAAGGATGAAGTTACAACTAACGCAAGTGGTCGATATATAAGTTCAGCTGAAGCAGTTTGGCAAATCCTTGAATTCCCAATACATGAGCGTTTTCCTCCTGTAGTGCACCTTGCTGTCCATTTAGAAAATAAACAAGAAATTTATTTTAATGAGCAGAACTTGTGCGACAAATTGAGTAGTCCTCCTACAACTACACTCCTCTCCTTTTTCGATCTGTGTAACGTGGATGACTTTGCAAAAACATTGCTATACTCGGAAGTCCCTGCGTATTACGTTTGGAACAAGCGATCGTTTCAGAGAAGGAAGAAAGGAGTGAATGTTGAAGGATGGTCAGGGGTCAAAAAAGAACACGTTCTAGGTAGGGTTTATACTGTTCATCCAAACAATACAGAATGCTACCACCTTCGAATGCTTCTACATGAGATCAGAGGCCCAATTTCATTTGAAGTGTTGAAAACTGTAGATGGTCACTTACATCCCACTTTCCAATCCGCGTGCAAGGCTCTAGGTCTACTCAAAGATGATCGGCATTTGGATTCAGCTTTTGAAGAGGCAGCACTTTGTCAAACACCACATATGATTCGAGAGCTTTTTGCTATCATTTTATTGTTCTGCCAGGTTTCCGACCCCTTATGTCTTTGGGAAAAATACAAAGAATACCTTTCTGAAGACTTTAAAAAACAACTGGAAAGGCAAGGTGACGTGGATGTAGAGCACTCATCGAACCTGATATTTAACAAATGCCTGTCAGTATTAGAGGATGCCGTATTATCATTAGGCGGCCGTCCTCTTAAAGAGTATGGATTACCTCAGCCAATAACATCAATACATTTTGAAAATAGAGAGTACGTGAAGGAGACCAGTTACGATACAGTGGCCTTAGAAGACGCAGTAAGAAAAAATGAAGCATCCTTGAATGACGAGCAACAGGAAGTTTACAATAAAATTATTACAAGTGTAGATGCAAATGACGGTCGAATATTCTTCTTAGACGCTCCAGGTGGAACTGGTAAAACCTTCCTTATTAATTTACTTTCGGCGAAAGTAAGAAGTACTCACGGCATTGCCCTGGCTGTGGCGTCGTCCGGCATAGCTGCTACATTACTCGAAGGTGGTCGAACTGCTCATGCTACTTTTAAGTTACCACTCAATTTAATCACTGCCGAGACTCCCATTTGCAACATCTCCAAACAAAGTAATTTTGCTGAAGTTTTAAAGAGTACAAAAATAATCGTGTGGGACGAAATAACGATGGCTCATAAGGGTGGTATTGAAGCCTTAAACAGATCACTAAGGGATATAAGGGGTAATACAAAATTAATGGATGGCGTAACAGTTTTGCTGGCCGGAGACTTTCGGCAAACTCTACCAGTGGTGCCAAATGCAACCAAAGCTGACGAAGTAAAGTCGTGCATTAAGAAATCTAATTTGTGGCCCCAGGTTAATATTCTTAAGCTCTCTATAAATATGAGAGCACATTTGGACAGGGATGAGTCTGCTGGTAGATTTTCAGATCTCCTTCTTAAAATTGGTAATGGTGATTTTCCATCGTTTGATGGAATGATAACCATCCCAAAAGAATTGTGCACAGTTGTTACTACGGTTCAAGAATTGCTGTCTACAGTTTATCCAGACATTATTCATATACATGACAAGCCTATTGAATGGTTATGTGAGCGTGCCATACTTACTCCAAAGAACGATCAAGCAGCAGCTATCAACGATATCCTGCTCATGTCGTTTGAGGGCGAAGAAAAGGTCTATACTTCGATTGATACTGTGGTTAATACAGATGACGCTACTAATTACCCTGTAGAATTTTTAAATTCATTGAAACCGCCAGGTTTGCCTTATCATAAGCTTATTCTGCGTGTGGGCACTCCAATTATGTTGTTGCGAAATTTAAAACCACCAAAACTTTGTAACGGTACAAGACTGCAAATGAAAGCGTTACATCGCAATATAGTGGAAGCCACTATATTAACTGGGTGTGCGAAAGAGGAAACTGTATTTATACCACAAATCCCATTAATACCTAATGATATCCCGTTCAAATTTAAACAATTACAGTTTCCCCTAAAAGTCTGCTTTGCCATGACAATAAACAAGTCTCAGGGGCAAACTCTCAAATTTGCGGGTATTGACTTGAGAGAACATTGCTTCTCTCATGGACAGTTTTATGTTGCTTGCTCACGAGTAAGTTCACCCAATAGCTTGATAGTTTTAGCACCTAATGACAGATTAGTTAAGAATATTGTGTACAAAGAAGTTTTGTAGGCCCTAATTTTTTACACACGCTAAACAAAAGTAAAGCTGCAAAAACTATACCTAATTAATAATAATACTTCTTAACGCGAGTGAAGCCACGGGAAAAACTAGTATTGATATAAAATTACTACTACAGTATAATAAAAGACTGGCTATTGATATATTATTACGTTTTGTACTAAATATTTGTTTCATGACTTTACTTTTTTATGCACTCAGTCTATCATCAGAATTGATATAAGATGATATTATAATTTGAATTTACATGTATGTTTTTTTGCTTATATTCATTGTAATGTATTCGGATTGTATTATATTTTTACTTATTGTAGATTACTTACATGTATTTTGTTAGATATTTCATAATAATGATATAAGAATAATACAAACTTCTTTTTAATAAAGTTTTGTGTTATAATATTATGGTGTTTGTAACTAATTTTTTCCGTGATTGCACAAAATATGGAAAAAACGACTCCCAGTAATTTTTTTGAATTTAATTCAGAGGGTTTAACAGTTATGGGTCTTGATAAATTTCAAAAATGGTAGACCATAAAACGTTTCTGATCAAATTAAAAAAAAAAAAAATATAGCCAACTATCAAAAATAAAACCGGCATTGTATCTGTAAAAGCACTTTTCCTGCATAACATCATGTTTTGATAACAGAACTGTATTATTTACATACGCGGAGCAAAGTATATAGTCGCAGCTTTGTATGTTTGTATTTCAAACGTAATTGAGAACTGACCAATCATTTTAATTTTTTTATAACACTTTGTCGAAAATAAAACATTTAAATATTATTTTAAATTTGTGTTATATAGATAAAATTACAGAATATGCATCTACATAAAAATGAAATAAAATACTAAATCAACAATTTATAAAACAATCGATGTAAAAAATTTTTTAAAAATCCATAAATCGATGTACAAAAATAAAGAAAAACAATATAAACAGATGAGCAAATGCAAATGTCATACGACGTCACATATCAGCAATTTTCTTACTGCGGATGTGCAAAGTTCTAGATTAGTCAGGTTAAAACTTCCTCTGTTAGGCATGCAGGGTACATACATTGCCCACTGACTTTTGGTGTCGCTTCATGAAACTTTTTTTTTCGTACAAATTTGAAATTTTTTCAGTGCAATCTTTAGTACATCGAAGGAAGGTACTGCGGACTAAAGCTCAAAAAAACATGACTTGCCTGCTTGAAGATCCAACTCAGAATCTGCAGCACAGGACAATAGTGAATGCCCAGCATTATTTGCAAACCTTGACCACCCTTCGCCAAGCAATCAAATCGAAACGACCAGGGCAGCTCACCCATGGCGTCATTCTGCTCCACGACAATGCCAGGCCTCATATAGCCAACACAATCATGTCACTCTTAAAGAAATTCATGTGGGAGCTCCTCGGTCACTTTCCATACAGTCCAGACCTCTCTCCCTGCAATTACGCCATTTTTGGTCCCCTAAAGTAGGCTCCGAAGGGCAAACGATTCACCTCGGACAATGACGTCCAACAGTATGTTCAGAACTAGTTGACAACGCCGTCCTGGGACTTTTATGAGACAGCCATTCATCGCCTTGTGTTACAGTGGGACAAGTGCCTCAACAGCCAGGGCCAATACTTCTGACATACAGGTAAGGGTTTATGTTCCTTGGCCTCCGGCTTGTTTCTTTTTGAACAATCCTCTCATATATTTAANTCTTTCGTGTTTTTTCAGTTTTAAGTATTTTTTATGCTTAATTAAAAATTTTAAAAAAAATGGGCGGCTCAAAGGGGGTTAAATAAGGAAGTATAATAATCTATCTATATAACCCATTAAATGTGTGTCCGTCCGTCCATCCACGTAACGGTATGCCAAAAATGGGAACAACAGGCACCCTAGCAATGATTTTAAATTAATAATAAATTATTTTTATTTGTAATACAAATTTATTATTGATATGAATTTGTTATTTATACCACGAAATGGTATAAATAATTATTATATGCCTTGCCTTGCATTATTTTATGCCTTGATTAACCTTGCATCTCACATTTACAACATTCTGTGAGTCAAAAATCAGTGAACGTTGAGCATTGACTCACAGGAAATTTGTTGAAAAAATGGCAGATACATTTAAAATCGAGGTTTACAACCGAAGGTAAATAAACAAATTAAACTATTTTAAAGTTTTATAGAACATTTAATAGATAGAAATATAGATCCGTATGACACGATTGGGGCTTTAACAGAGCTGCAGAGCATATTGATAGCAACAAAAAAAAAAAAAAAAATCAAAGAAACCATGCCTCATGGGATTTTGTAAAGCACGCCAACTAGAGGGTGTCCCTAGATTATAAATGCAAGTGATAAATGATTTATTTCATAATTTTAAATATTTAGCTAGTAGAGATTATAAAATTTTCCAAGCTTTTGAATTTTGAATGGGTAGATCAACTGTTTACACTATTAATGAAACTTGCAAAGCTATTTGGCTTGTGTTGGCAAAAGAATATATGAAGTTTCCAGGCAGAGAGCAATTTGCCAATCTTACTATGGAATTTGAAGAAAGATGGAATTTTCTTCATTGTGTTGGTGCTATAGATGGAAACACATACAAATGGTTTTCCCTCCAAATACAGGTTCTTTATATTATAATTATAAAGGCAACTTTAATAAAGTTCTCCTAGCTGTAAGTGATGCCAAAAATAGATTTATATATGTTGAGATAGGAAGATTTGGTGGAAGAAGCAATGGACGTATTTTTTCCCATTCAAGTCTTGGCAGATCACTATAAACAAAAAAATTGGATTGGCCACAATCATCAACAATAAGCGGAATGTCTAGTAACCTACCATATTTTATGATTGGTGATGAGGCATTTCCATTAAAAACTTATTTACTTCGACCATATCCTGACAGACAGTTAACAAAAAAAAGAATATTTAACTACAGACTCAGCCAAGCTAGACATGTTATAGAAAATACATTCAGTATTCTTTCTGCACATTGGAGAATTCTATGCAGATGCATTCAAGCTTCTCCAGAAACTGTTGATAGTATCATAAAAGCTTGTATGTGTGTCTGCATAATTTTATGACGACAAAACAAAGTAAATACAGACATGAAATATTATTGTATCCCCCATCTTACTGATAAAGAAACTGCTAATGAAACTATTATAGAAGGACAGTGGAGAAAGGAGATAAGAAGTGAATCACCATCTCTTCCTCAAAGACCATGTCAACAGCATAATTATTCACAATGTGCAAGAGATATTAGAGAGGAATTTGCTACTTATTTTCAAGCAAATAATATTTTACCATGGCAATTAGATTACGAAAATCATATCGAATAACAAATGTATAATAAAATGTAAAAATCAGAAATAAAATAATTTTAAAATATTATTAATGTTTTATTTGCAAAATTTTATTATGTATAACATTACAAAAAAACATTTACAAATGTTTTTATAAAAGTAGGTATACAGAAGTTATAAACATCAGTTGCAAATATAAAGCATTACACAGACGTAATGTAATAAAATTTTTATACAAATTTATATATATGCATATAAAATCATTACAAAGTATTGATATGAATTCTATAATATTCAATATTTGTAGACAAAAAACAATAAACTTTTATTCTACTCATGGGGACCTCCACCTTAGCCTTCCTCTCTATTGTATCTCGAACTATTCTCCCCATCCCTCTTCCCGCTTTTTTCTCTCTCAGTGTTGTGACCCTTTGTCTACATTTTTTATAACCCTTTACTGCTGTGTGCAAATTGATTGCACACAGATAGACAAAACCACAACTGAGGGAAGATGAGGAAGTCGGATATCACTACAGCTTCTTAGGTTTTGCGTTAGTAGAATATCTCTGCTTTTGTGCGTCGTGAAGTGTTTTCTACCTTTTCCAAGTAAGTATATAAACATATTTTATCCAGAGAATATACTTCTTGTGCATAATTTAATAAGAACAGATTTTAGATACAATCTTTTATTGCCAAAATGTCTAGTTCAGAATACGATAATGATACTTTTTCCAAAGGTGGATTAAAATATAATTTGAGCGACGTCAGCAACTCGGAATCGAGCATACATTCAGACTAAAGCATTGCTACTGCCAGAAATTGAGTTGATGTGGATATAAACAATCCTCTTCCACGATTCCCTTTCACAGGAAATCTGGGTTGTCGATTCACTATCAATAACATCAATCAACTCACTTTTTTTTTTACTTAAATTTGCTAAATCTGTTAGCGAGATGAATCATATGCACTGCAACAGCCGCAATCATCTAGGCATCAGTAAGAGCCTGTTACAGTGGCTGAGATATATATGTTTCTCGCTATCTGTATTTTGCAGGAAATTTTAAAAATCCGAATGAGAGGATGTATTGGTCCACCAATGATTTATTTACCACAACAATTTTCCTAAACTAATGTCTAAAAATAGATTTGCAGAGATTTTGCACTTTGCAGATAATGCATCATTTGATCCGTCCACCCATCTGTCTCCTTAATTGAACAAAATTTTGGCTTTAGTAAATTTCTAAATTCTAATTTTCCCGTTTATACGAACCAAAGAAAGACAATGATGGACAAGTCTCTCTTTCTATGAAAAAATTGTATTTCCTAAAAACAATACATAACCTCTCAAACAGTCTTGTTACAGTGTGAAATTTTTTTATGTTATGTGAATCCTCATCAAAATATCTATACAAATTTATAATTTAAACTGAAAAGGATATTATACTGGATCCAAAATATAACCAAATGCAAATAACTTCCCATATCATGTTATCATTAGTGGATCCATTGTTGAACAAAGGCTACTGCATAACAACTGATAATTAATATACTTCTCAGTTAGCTAATTATTCGATATCTCATCATACAGATATATATAAAACACTCCGTCTAAACAGAAGGGTTTGGTTTGGTTTGGTTTGGTATGTTTTAGTTTTTTGGCACAAGAGCCATGTAGACTAAGCTGTGCCAGAACAAATGGTACAAAATTTTAAACATCACACATTATTAGATAAATAAATAAACAAATAAATAAATAAAAAACAACAAATATATACAAAAAAATAACTAAGCAAGAACAAGGTAAATAAAACTCTAAAATAAGTAAATAAATAAATAAGTGATCAAATATCTCTATACATATTATTGACTTTCAGAAAGTCCACTAGGTTGTCCAGATTTGGCCTCTGGCCCAAAATCTCTCTCAAACTTGCATTTCCGAAATGCTGTCTACGACTTTGATCGAAAGCAGTGCAGTAACAAAGTATGTGTTTTACACTTAGAAAGCAGTTGCAATACTCACATACTGGCTGGTCTTCACCCTTCAAAAGGTATTGATGAGTCAACCGAGTATGCCCAATTCTCAAACGACTAAGAATTACTTCAGATCTCCTGTCATAATGTTTATTACGTGTCCAATTTTCTATATTCAACATAATCTCATGTACTTTATTGTGGATTTGTGCATTCCACGTGTTTTGCCATCTCTCTGCTAGCCATTTTTTAACTACTAACTTCAAATCACCTCCTTCGATAGGCATTTCATGCTGTGAAAAATTAGCTGCCTTTGCAGCTGAGTCAGCTTCTTCGTTCCCTCTTATGCCGACGTGTCCTTGTACCCGACAAAATTTTATACAGAGATTCCTGGTAAGAATGTGGTAAATCAGATTATGAATTTTAATCACTATAGAGTGAGAACTAGGTTCACACGAGATCAAAACCTGAAGTGCACTAACTGAGTCAGTGTAAATAACACAGCAACGATGACCTTTCCTATTTATATATTTTAAGGCTAAATAAATAGCATGCAACTCTGTAGAAAAGATGGAAGAATTCAATGCAATTTGTTCTGCCACAATTTCATCCTGGCAGACAAAGGCTAAGCCAACATAATCATCAGGTTTAGATCCATCTGTATAAATAGGAATTAAATTCCTGTCACGATGTTAAATTTCTGCAAAGTGCTGTCTGTAGACATAGTCTGGCGTGGATTCCTTAGGAAATTGCTTTAAGCTAAGGTCAACACTTATCAAAAGAGTTGACCAAGGTGATATACTACAGACCTCTAGCTGTGAAATGTTGCCTGTGTTCAGATCAATCGTGCTGCTCACATTCTCCATTCTTTTAGCAAATGTAAACAAAAGGGGGATTCCAGATATCATAAAAAGAAAAAAATTATAAAAGAAAGAAATAGTGACACAACAGAAAAAAAATTATAATTTTAAAATGAAATGACAAGAAAACTGTTATGTTGCTATCTACAGTGCAGAATGCACACTTGTAAGTAAACAAACGTGTGTTGGTACTGTTCAAATGAAGCCACATGTTGTCATTGATTACAATGATACAATGGAAAATGATCATTTAGATCAAAGGTGGCCAAAACGTAGCGCATGTGCCAAATGTGGCGCATTGAACAGTTGCAAGTGGCAATTCACTCAGTTCTGAGCAACATTACCAGATTTGGCTTCCATAAGCAAACAAATTGAACATCTTTGTAGTTTAGACAGCATGGAATACTGGTATACTCAGTACTCTGGTGGCCTTCAACTCCACACTGTACAAGCAAGCTTTTGCCTTGGCAGGATGTTTGGGAATGTCCAAACTGCTGGCATTTGAATCAGCGTAGCGGATTTGGAATATATAGGCAAATCGAACAGTGCAAATATCCTGCTGTAAGAAAAGATAACAACATCGATCAATTAAATGTCATAATTAGATATTTTCTAGGAATTATCTTGCCATTTTGATGAATGGAGATGCGTCGAACAGCAGTAACTCCATCTGAAAGGCCAATCTGAATATCTCATTCATCATCAGATATCATACCACATGATGTGTTCAAACTTGTGTGTGGTGTATACATGACTTGTATGTCTCCTAGAGACTTCATTTTCAAAAGCTTTTCTGACTGTTGAAAGGAAGCTGCTTCTATGAGTAAATCTCCTGACCTCAATTTTTTAATCTTTGTAAGATACCCAATAATCAATTCAAGAAGTTTATGAATTAAAAATGAAAAACATTTAGACAAAAATGTTTCTCCCGTAGCATGAACAATAAGGTAAGCTAATTAATTAAGAAAACTGACAGCCTTTGGTGATATACATGATGTTTTAAACTTTAGAAAATCCATATTTAGAAAAAAATATTAGGCTCCTAGTAATCCCACCCACCATGGGACCCAACAATAAGATGCCGTCACATGGCAGACTCCAATGGACTGTCACACCAGGGTTTTCCAGGAGCTATACCCTCACAATGCAGTCAAGAAGAGCACAACTTGCCTGACGTGTCCGCCCGGTTGGCATCAATCAGTTCACTTTGGGCCAATGTCAAAACTGACTCAATAACCAGCCGAACGACTCAAACATAGCATGATCTGAGCCTCCCGTTTATCCGAAGCAGAAACCAAAGAATTGTGTTGGAGACATTATGTTGCCCCTCAACTACAAGGATCCCTCTTTCTGGCATTTCGGGCAACACGCACGGCAAACACGTGGGTGGGCGTTCAGATCCCAGGAATGGTAAAGAACAATTACTAAACCATCCCTAAGAGGTCCCCTCACCATGGACAGGAACCCATATTGAAAAACTCAGAATAGAGCCTTGAGGGACTCCTTCTTCTTGTGTGAAAAGCCTAGATAAAGTTGTGCCTATCCTGATTTGGAATCTTCGATTCTGTAAAAAGTTTTTTATAAAAATTGGCAAATTACCCCGTAATCTAGAATTCATGCAAATCACGAAGTATCTCATATCGGTTGGTTAATTGGTTAGTTGGTTAGTTAAAGTTTTTTGGCACAAAAGCCATACAGGCTATGCTGCACCATGCCACATGATAAAATTACAAAATCAAATATTTATATTTGACCTTTTTGTTAAGAAATTAATAACAAATAACAAAAAACAAACATATATCTCAGTACAAATAAACAAAATATATGAAAGTATATATATACATATAAATATACAACTAAATAAATCAATGAATAAATAACTAAATCATCAATTTGTTTATAAATATTAGTGACTTTCATAAAGCCCAATAAATTATTGACAATTGGCCAAAAATCCGACAGACAAGCATCTCCGAAATACTGACTATGCCATGACTTGAAGGCACAGCAATTGCACAGTATGTGTTTTACACTTACAATGCAGTTGCAATACTCACATATTGACTGGTCTTCACCCTTCAAAAGGTATTGGTGAGTCAACCAAGTATGCCCAATTCTCAAATGACTAAGAATAACTTCAGATCTCCTGTAATACTGTTTATTACGTGTCCAATTTTCTATTGTCAGTTATATCTCATATAGTTTATTGTAGATTTGTGAATTCCACATATTTTGCAATCTCTCCGCTAGTTGTTTCTTAATGACTAGCTTCAAATCATCTCCTTCAATACATATTGTATGCTGTGAAGGACTAGCTGACCTTGCAGCTCCATCAACTTCATTTCCTCTTATACCTATATAACCTGGGTTGGTTGGTTGGTTAAGGTTTTTTGGCGCAAGGGCCCTTTAGACCATGCTGCACCATGACAAAAGATAAAATATAACAAAACTAAATATATATAACACAAAATATAAATATGACACAAAAACGTAAATATAAACAAACAAACAAAACAAAAAAATAGATATAAGCATATAAATAAATATATAAATAATTAATTAAATTTCTTTATAAATATTTACGACTTTCAAAAAGTTCAGTATCTTATCAAGATTTGGCCTCTGGCCCAAAATCTCTTTAAAACTTGCATTTCCAAAATGCTGTCTACGTATCCTCTCAGAGGCAATGCAGTTGTAAAGTATGTGTTTAACACTTACAGTACAGTTACAATATTGGCATAATGGCTGATCTTCACCCTTCAAAAGGTACAGATGAGTCAACCGAGTATGCCCAATTCTCAAACGAGTAAGAATTACTTCAGATCTCCTGTCATACTGTTTATTACGTGTCCAATTTTCTATATTCGGCTTGATCTCGTGTAGTTTATTGTGGATTTGTGCATTCCACATGTTTTGCCATCGCTCTGCTAGTCGTTTTTTAACAACTAGCTTCAAATCACCTCCTTCAATAGGCATTATATGCTGTGAAGGACTAGCTGCCTTTGCAGCTGCGTCCGCTTCTTCATTTCCTTTTATACCTACATGGCCTGGGACCCAACAAAATTTTACAAAGAAATTACT
>NW_019386388.1:0-2312 GCF_000671375.1 Centruroides sculpturatus | reverse complement strand
TTTTTTTTCCAGTACTGTCACGTTTTCTACAACATACAGCACAGTACCTAGTGGGAGCAGCTTTTTTCTCAGTCGGTGGAACGAAGTCCGGGAAATGTCTTTCCGTTAGTCTTAGCGGACCTATTGTTCTCAGCCGACTTTGGTGTGTTACCCTCGTTTCGGTGTGATATGTTTCTATTATTCTATCAATAAGAGTCAGTCGAAATTGTAAATTTGTTTTTTGGCCACCATTTTTCTTGTACATCACAAAAGAATTGTATATACAAAAATCTACTAAATGAAAAAATATTTTTCTATAGTACTTCTTCCCACCTTTTCTCGCCACTGCATAGTCATGGAGATGTTGATCTAACAGGTCAACACCCCCCATTGTGTCGTTGTAGTCGACAATGACCTGTGGCTTTACAACAGACTTACCGGCATGTGTTCGTGTGGTTACCATGGCAGGATTGTGGACTGTAGACAGTAAAGCTACACTTCGCTTGTCCTGCCATTTCATAACCATTAGCTTACCTCTCTGGAAAGCAATTGTTTCTCCCTTTTTCAATTTTTGCCTATGGATTACTGGCGGAATCTCTCGTCTTATTGTGCGTACGGTTCCATAAAAATCCGTTTTGCACGTGACAAGATAATCCGCCAACTGTGGGGAAGAGTAAAATCTATCTGTTGTTAGACAATAGCCCTTATCTAACAACGAATCAATTAACGTTAGCACAATCATTGAACTGACTGGCATATTTTTATACTTATCATCCAATGTAGTTGACTTGCCGGTATAAATTAGAAATTTATATAAATATCCTGATGAGGATTCACATAAATTATAAAATTTCACACCGAAACGAGACCGTTTCTGAGGAATGAATTGTTTCCACGAAAGACGACCCTTGTATAGCAACAAACTCTCATCGATGGATATGTCTCTTTCCGGTATATAAAATCGCGAAAATTTTGAATTTAGGTCTACAATTATCGGCCAAATTTTGTGCAGTTTAGGATTGGGGTGTGTGTCTGGGTTATAAGTGTCATTATTTATGAAATGTAAATTTTTTTTTATATTTCTAAATCTATTTCTCGAAATTACTCTGCCAAAAAACGGGGTGTGTAATTTGGCGTCTTTCGTCCAATACATCCTCTCCTCGGGTTTTTTTATAATACCTTGTAATATACATATACTAATGAACAGAAAAAATTATTCTGCAGTAAGTGGTGTCTAGTTACTGCGTGATGTTTGTGGCCGTTGAGAATGAAATCTATTTGTTTCATCAACAATATTATTGATAATATTTATATTAAAAAACAATTGGAAATAATCCAAAGGGTCACCCGTATTCCCAACGTCTACTGTCATTCCGGGATTTCCCACAAAAGGAAAACGCGGAGGAGCCGAAAATAGATTGTTCATATCTATTAGGCACCAGCTTTTTGTACTTGATGTGGATGCCACATCCATTTCCTATTCGCTTACATCCGATCCCGTCAGCCCACTAACTGCACTAGACCAACTCCCCTCAGACCCACTTGATGATCCTGGGATATATTCATTATCCGAATCAGAAGACATTCTGCCAACAAAATAAATTATCTAAAATCCGTTCTTTTATATTATGCACGAGAAAACAATTTTCCTAAAGTATTATAATGATAAGTAACTTACTTGATAAGTAGCAACAACACGAGTAAAAAAAAGCACACAAAAAAATTTCAAAATTTTCAACACAAAATAAGCACACTAAACAACTCAAGAGCAGAACTATGAGTGAGAAAAATTACAGAATTGTTCAAAGAAAAACAAAGGGTCAGAAATCCTAAGAACCATCATCTGGCATCTTTTATTGCAGTCATAAATGGTAACAATTGAAAACTCCATTTTCAGAAAACTTTGTACATACAGGACAATAAACATTTCCAATCAACTATTTTATTGCTGGTTCCCCATCTGAAAATTGCTAATTACTTGCAGATGTTCAAAAGATTCTACATAAATGCTTTGATACATAAATAAACGTAAAAAAAATATAAATAAAATATATTTTTCTACTAAAATATTTATTGCATAATATACATGAAAATCTTTCGATAAACTGGTTAATTGATTGGTTGGTTGATTTTTGTTTATTGGCACAAAAGCCATATAGGCTATTCTGCACCAGGGCAAATGGTTAAAAAATTTTAAACATGATAAATAACTAACATATGACAATAATAACTAAATAAATAAACAACAACACGAAAATAAATATACACATAGTAAGTACAAACAGACAACAACATGCGAAAATGAAATAAATATATGAATAAATAATTAATTA
>NW_019386387.1:0-51718 GCF_000671375.1 Centruroides sculpturatus | reverse complement strand
GCATGAGCTTCCAGGCTATATTGCCTCGTGGTAAAGTGTGACGTTATTCTCATGTAATAGTAGTTGTATGCGTTTATGATAGTCGTAACGTGTGGAATAATGCTTTCCGGGAGGCATTTTTAAAAGTAACTGGCCCCAATTTAGATGCTACAGACGTGGAGAAAACGCGGAAAACTCCACATGGCCAGTCCGTCCTGGCGAAGCACGAACCCAGAACACTGGGGAATTCTCAGTGTTCAGGGAATAAAACCGCTCGGCCACTGGTGGGTGTGAAAACCCTTTCTGTACGTGTGATCCCCAAGCATTATCTAATTAGTTCTAACGAGATACAGGCAGTTTACTTACTTTCTTCTTTCTATGGAAAAAAGTGTCTATGCTACTATTGTATATTTATATTTGTTATATTATGTATTATGCATTTGATAAAAAATGTATCCTTCAGGAAAATAGTGTATATTGCGTTTGAAGNTACTTTCTTCTTTCTATGGAAAAAAGTGTCTATGCTACTATTGTATATTTATATTTGTTATATTATGTATTATGCATTTGATAAAAAATGTATCCTTCAGGAAAATAGTGTATATTGCGTTTGAAGAAATACAAAATATACAGTACAATTTACAATTTTTCATTATTGCATATGTATTAGGTGAGTACGTGCCCAATTAAATTTCCTTTATTTTAGCAAATAGAGAGATATGACAGATGAATTACAATAAAAAATTATATATATATATTCCCGAACATGCGGAATACAATATTAAAATAATGTATTAATAAATGAAACTGTGAGAACGTATGCGAACGGGAACAAGAACCCGGATTTGATTCATTACTATTAAAATAAATTTTGCAATTATTTAAATCAAATTCGGTAGTTTGTAATTTGGATTAATATCTCGTACTGGCGACATACCAGAAACTTTTGTTGTAAACTGAAAATAAAGAGGTTTCCCGTAACCAATTTTGGTACTAGCTTCTATGGTACCATTATACTTAGTAGCTGGGTGCAAATTAATAAATGTACAGCTTCTAGTGTTAGGATTTGTTAACTTCTCTTGTGTGCTTCCTATAATACTATTATTGAAGGACTCTGCTACAGTGATGTTTATCTATAAATAATAAAATAAAATTTACTGTTTTTATTAGAATTTTTAAAAATAAATAAGAATTATTTCTCAAAGAAGAAAATAAAACAATTTAATTCCAAACGTGAAGTTTTAGGTTGTTATATTTTTAACATGTTACATACGGCAAGAATTATTGATTTAAATATATTAATAATATGAAAAAATATACCCTGTATCCAGTCAATTGTCCATTTGATCTTACGGGTAAAGACCAGATAATATCCACCGAATGTTCCGTAATATTAGCTATTTCTGTCTCTTTAGGTGGATCTGGTACTAAAATTATGAAAATAAATCTGAAAATCAACTTATTTCATAGATATTTAAGTTATATTTATATAAATAGCAAGAATTAAAGAAAAGACATAAAACAAATAATAATTTCTGTTTACCATATTCTTTTGTTTCACCACTTGTAGTGACTGTTTCACTTCCGCCATAAATGTGTTCGTTATATGCTGTGATCTTAATTATAAATATGATGAACATATAAGTAATAATGGAAAATGGTATAGATTAAAATTATATGGAAAGCTAAAGTTAGTTAAATAAGGTTGGAAACAGGAAATAAGTTATATAGACCATAGAGTTCTTTAGAATTTTGCGTGTTATTGTTATTGCTATTTTGCTTTTATCTAAGGGTTTGTTATTGGGGGCAGCTCTTTCTTGTCTGCTGGACAATACCTGCATTAATTAAAAAACATATATATATATATATATTCACACTAAAAATACCTCAGTATTTAAAATACTAAAGAATTTTTATTTCAAATGTACGGTAGTTGCCTAGTAAAGATTATTCCTAAATTTCTGGATGAAATCATTTTTCACATTTAATCGAATCTCGACTCTTATAGTAGTTTTTAAAACACAGATATAAAAATCCTCGAGAAAAGTTAAGTAAGTTATATATTTGAAATGTGAAAACCCTTGTCTTATAGTAGCTACTTGGACATGAGCTTCTAGGCTATATGGCCTCGTGGTAAAGTGTGACGTTATTCTCGTGTAATAGTAGTTGTATGCGTTTATGATAGTCGTAACGTGGGGAGTAATGCTTTCCGGGAGGTATATTTAAAAATAACTGGCCTCTGTTCAGAGATACAGACGTGGAGAAAACCCGGAAAACTCCACGTGGGCAGTCCGTCCTGGCGAGGCGCGAACCCAGAACACTGGGGAATTCTGAGTGTTTAGGGAATAAAACCGCTTGGCCACTGATGGGTGTGAAAACCTTTCGTGTACAGTACGTGTGATCCCCAGGCATTATCTAATTAGTTCTAACGAGATACAGGCAGTTTACTTACCGTGTTTCCCCGAAAATAAGACATCCGCAGAAAATAACACCTAGCACAGATTTTGCTGAATTGCGAAATATAAGACCTCCCCCTGAAAGTAAGACCTAGCGAAGTTTTTTTTAGTCGTAACGGTCATCGACAGATGGTTGACAGTTGCCGTTGGCTTTTTGAAAGTACAGCCACTGATTGGTCAGCAGATAATTACGCCACACGGCATGATTTGCATAAGACTATGGCTTGGGAATCATAGATTTCCATAACATTACGGCTGGTGATGGCTAATTGGTCGGCCGGGAATCACGCCACATGACATTTGCATAGTGCTACGGTTCAGTAAGCACTAATTGGTCATCGAGTCCGATGTTGACGCTATAAAAAGGCGACAGTTCGACACACCGAATATACGTCACTTTCGTCTGAGTTCGACTTGGGAATTTTTTTGTTCAATAATAAATGTGAATTCTTCTTCCTGGAAAAAATAAGACCTAGCGCATTTTTCAGAGCAAAAATTAATATAAGACACTGTCTTATTTTCGGGGAAACACGGTACTTTCTTGTTTCTATGAAAAAAAGTGTCCATGCTACTATTGTATATTTATATTTGTTATATTTTGTATTATGCATTTGATAAAAAATGTATCCTTCAGGAAAATAGTGTATATTGTGTTTGAAGAAATACAAAATATCCAGTACAATTTACAATTATTCATTATTGCATATGTATTAGGTGAGTACGTGCCCAATTAAATTTCCTTTATTTTAGCAAATAGAGAGATATGACAGATGAATTACAATAAAAAATTATATATATATATTCCCGAACATGCGGAATACAATATTAAAATAATGTATTAATAAATGAAACTGTGAGAACGTATGCGAACAGGAACAAGAACCCGGATTTGATTCATTACTCTGACGAGGTAGGGTAGTAGAGCTGGCTAATTTGGTATGTTATGAAGAATGTTTCACCTTTAATAAAGCAGTTGATGTTTATCTCTAAAATCAGGAATGTTGGCTTCAATATTATAGTACCAAATTAATGTTTAATTTACATTATAATTTTATTTAATAAATAATAAATACGAACGTTTATATTTAAAATTTAGACGTTTCATTCTATTTGAAATTAAAATTGAAAATTATGAATTCAATAAGAATAATATTTTTTTACTTTTCATAATAATGATCTAAATATGTTTATATAATATAATAATTACAATACCTCGATTTTATATTTTTGATTTCCTTTTAGATCAGTTAAAGTGTAGCAATGTCGACTTTTTCTGATATCGTCTAAGCACTTAACTTCATTAGTATTAACTACTTTTTGTGTTTTCCGACAATAAGAACTTTCAAGTGAGCAGTACTCTATAACATATTTCTGAAGTACTCCATTTGGAGGATAAGGAGGAATCCAAGACATTGATAAAATGCTTTCCGTGCTGAGAAAAATCGTGAAATTTGTAGGTGCCGGTGGTTCTTCGTGCATAAAAAATAATTTTTTATATATTAGTTCAGATGTAAAAAAATAACTAAAAATGTCTATCGGATTTAATCGTTAATAAAATACTTACTGTCACTTTTTGTTGTAAAATCAATTTCAGCAGAGTATTTGCTAAATCCGATTTTCGTTCCCGCATAAACTCGTGCCGTATAAACAGTGAATGGAACAAGATTATAAACATATTCGTAAATCTGTGTTGTTTTTCCACTTCTCTTCCTTTTTTCCCAAGGATCCTTTGAATTCAAAACGTATTGATATTCTATTATTTTTCCATAAGAGAGAGAACACAGAGGCGGTTTCCATTCTATTCCCACGCGATCCTTTTCAATATTGAAGTGTCTTAGGTTCTGAGGAGGTCCATCGGGAACTGTATTCGAAAACTTTCGCCTTATATATTTTGAATTTTTGATATTTGTGTTTAAAGCTACAGGACTTACCACTTTCTTTGGTCATAACATTTACAGAAGCTTCTTTCCCTTCTTTTACTGTTAGTGCAGAAACACTAATCGTGTATTTAGAATTTGGATAAGTTTCAATGATAATTGAATTTTCGTTTGCGTCAACATCTTTCGTTAAAGCAGAATTATTAACTGATGTGCAAGAATGAAGCCATTTTTCTTGTCGATAACGAACGATGTATTTGACGATGATTCCGTTTTCTTTGTTAGGCTTGTCCCAGGTGAGATAAACCCGACTATCGGTAACATTGTGTGCATTTAAATTTTCCACCTTTGAAGGAGCTAAAATAAAATGAATTTAATCTTGAAAATTAAAATAACAAAACATCTTATTTAATAATAATTTTTAAATTATAGAGGAGAAGGTGGTATTATGGAACACTGCGGGTATTATGGAACCACCTCATTTCGAACTGATAATAAAGGCGAACTGTAGCGGAATGTGGCTGAACTGAACTAGGCAGACATCCATAGCAAGGGGAAAACCCGTTTTACTTCAGTTAAACGGTTGTCCGTATTTAATCAGCAAATTTGTTTTTTTCAAAATTCACAAGTTTTGAATGCTAAGTGAATTTAATTATTTTTAAAATATAAATCGTGTAGTTGTAGGTTCACTGGTGCATGTATTCCGTTCCAGAGACTTAGGGGTACATATTAATCTGTGTGATGTTCACGTTTTTTAAATTTTGGATCTCGACAGACATAAGTTAATTCGAGATGGCGATGCGTGAAATACGGACCCCTTTGGTGCTTTTACAGTAATATGGAACTCAACTCCTCCGAACTCTCTCTTTGCAATCAGACATTCGTCCTGAACAATTTGGGAAAAAGACACTAGGTAGAAAGTCTGAAAATATCGAAAAAGAGCTGCTGGAATAGATATTGTTGATGGAGGTCATATTTTTCTATTATAAAAGCATTTTTGCGATAAAATACATTGGTGTAAATAATTTTGTAATTATTTAACAATTTTTGTCCTTTCCTATTTGTTTTTGGCTACATTAAAGCATTTTTTTGAAAATATACAGTAAGGTTCCATATTACCACCCGATTTTCTTTAAGCCTACTTTCGGACTTTTTGTACAAAAGCCTTCAAAAACCATACTTATAATTACACTAGCGAAAAATCCAATTAGAAACATTTAGTTTACTAGTTACCAGTACTTTTCGCACAAAAAATGTGGGTGTAGTTATGATACCTTGTTTACAATTCACTAAAATGTAATTGGGGTTCCATAATACCACCTTCTCCTCTATTATAAATTATTTTTAATAAGCTAAAATTTTGCAAAGTGTTGTTAGAGTAACATATTGTAATAAAGTAATTTATGAAGTATAAAGGAATTTTAATCAATTGGGTTATTTATTTAATCTAGTTTTACCCAAATATTTGTAGACCCTTAACTGAAAAGTATAAGCATAAATTTATAATAACTACATGTAAAATAAATTCATAACGAGTATAAATAGAGAATAGTGTTTTAAAACAGTGATAAATGTAAGATATCACAGATTTCTTTGAAAGAATAGCATCAGAAGAATGAAAACGATGAAATATCCAAATTCGAAATAATATTACATGAAAATTAAAGAAAATTTACATCAAAGTCTTAAGCTACAGTACTCTAAATTCCAGTGATTTTGAATCAGGTGTCGCAACGACACTTCAAGGATGCCTCGAAATATAATGCTGAGTAACGAAATAATACTTCTTTCGTGTATTATGAAAAGTATGAAAAATACAATAAGTAAAGTTATATAAAATTAGAGTGCCACAGGAAAATATTTACCAAGTTGGTTTGTCACTATTGAAAATCGGATGAGAAACATCGATATATGTTTGTTTTATATTAGCATTTATAGACACAATTGTTTATTTTAATATAAATTAGTTTATTAAAAGAAATGTTGAATTTACCAAAGCTGCTGATGTTGTTAAGACAGTTATTATTACATTTAGTTTAGTAATTATAAATTTTATTGTAAATTTTATGTTAAAACGTAGCGATTCGCCTCTTTGTTTACTGTTGATAATTTTGGCACTAGTAGATGGCCAAAGGAGTGGAAACAATCCATTTTTATACCAATCCCAAAAAATGGCAATGCAAGAGAATGTTCCAACTATAGAACAATCGCACTAATTCGCCATGCAAGTAAGATTCTGTTTAAAACAATACAGAAGAGAATTGGGCCATATTTAGAAAGAGTATTACCACTGGAACAGGCTGGATTTAGAAAGGGAAGAGGAACTCGCGATCAAATTAGCAACATCACATGGATTCTATTGATAGAAAAGGCAAAAGAGTACCAGAAGGACGCCTTCTTTTGTTTTATAGACTATACTAAAGCCTTCGATTGTGTGGATCACTCCAAGCTATGGAAAGTACTCAGGAACATGGGAATTCCTGAACACCTTATATCTTTATTGATGAGTCCTTACAATGAACAAGAAGCAAAAGTAAGAACTCTATATGGAGAAACTGAATGCTTTAATATTGATAAAGGGGTGCGACGAGGCTGCATTTTGTCTCCATATCTGTTTAACTTATATACTGAATATATCATGAGAATGGTTACTACAAATGAAGAGTCCATTGGTATCAAGATTGGAGGCGAAACTATTAATAATATAAGATATGCAGATGATACCACCCTTTTGACAGAAAGCAAAGCAAATTTAGAAAAACTTATCATAACGGTAAAAGAAGAAAGTGCTAAATTTGGTTTGAAGCTAAATGTAAAGAAAACTAAAGTAATGTCAACTAAAGAGTTAAAAGATTTCATTGTAGATGGTGAAAGAATTGAAGTGGTAGAAAGTTGCATACTTTTGGGCTCAAAGATAGAAAGGAATGGAAGTTGTGAAGGAGAAATCAGAAGGAGAATTAACCTTGACAGAACAGCCATGGCAAATCTCACCAAGATAATGAAAGATAAAGACATTTCCATTCATACTAAGAAAAGAATTGTAGAAGCAATGGTTTTCCCTGTAACATTATATGGCTGTGAAAGCTGGACTCTAAGGAAAAAGGAAAGAAAACTGATAGATGCATTCGAATTATGGGTATGGAGAAGATTACTTAGAGTTCCATGGACAAAAAGAAAACAAATATCTCAATTTTAGAAAAATTAAGCCAAGCTTCTTCTTAGAGTCAAGAATCTTAAAACAAAAATTGACCTACTTTGGACATGTGATGCGTAAAGAAGTTTCCCTAGAGAAGACTATTATGCTGGGTAAAGTGGAAGGTAGAAGGAAGAGGGGAAGGCAACGGATAAGATGGATGGAAGAAATTGAGAAAGTCACAGAAATGAAGCTGGAGGAGCTACGAGAGACAACAAGGGAAAGATCAAGATGGAGAAGACTTGTCCATGAAGTCACCAGGAGTCGACGACGACTCGATGGAACTTAACAACAAAGATGGGTGTTAGATTACAAACAAAGTAATACGCGTTCTTCGACTTCACTAAAACTCGATACAAGAACGATAGTGACATTTATCGACTATAAAAGTGATGTCAAGGATACGAAGTATGTAGAGACCAAGTTCGAGAGTTCTTCTAGTACTGTGTGAGAACAAGTCGCAAACATGCCGTAAACGGGTGAAGGAAGTGTGATGCGTTAACCGTTCGATTAAGCTTTAACGTAGCTTTAAAATAAGATTTGAGAAATCTACGTTAGTAGACTTCTCAAATCTTATTTTACGTTAGTAGATTTCTCAATTTAGAATCAAAATTTACAATAAAACTACCGCAAATCTTATTTTAAAGCTATGTTAAAGCTTAATCGAACGGTTAACGCATCCCACTTCCTTAACCCGTTAATTTTGTTCTAAAAATATATTCGTTTAAAAACTGCTCTCCCTGGGGTTCCAGTAATCGTCAGGTGTTCGAAAACAAGGTTTTTAATGTACCAGCCTCTAGACCGAACTTGCTACAAGTTTGGTCTCGAGGCGGTATGTATGTGCCTATTTTGTATGTGTAAATTAAATGTGTTTAACATATATGAAGGAAGTATAATAATGGATTTACTTATAGCACGTTGTAACAACAGTTGATTAACATTTGTCGATTTTTAATAATTGTAAAATTAAAGATATTCACAACCGTAGCCGTAGCTTAGTTGTCTACCTATTTCAAGATAGGCTATAATTTTAGATCTTGTATGTCACTTCACAGGTATGTCGAAACTATCTCAAAATGAGAGGTGTAAAACGGAAAATTTAATTTGTAGACCAGTGTTTCTCAACCTCTAACGAATCGTCGCCCCTTCAATAAAACCGTTACGTAGTATCACCCCCTTCACTTCAAAATTCCGATGCCGAGGGCCAAGGCTAACGCCAAATTCGTACTGCATTGAATAGACTAGTGACTAGTATAATGTTATTTGTTTAATTATTGTACGATCTAACGAATAAAATATCTAATTATTCCTAATATAATGTTTTACTATATCGCCCAGAAAATTGTTTTTCGCCCCCCAAATATAAATTGTTACTAATCGCCCCCTCAACATGGAAAAACGCCCACAGGGGGGGCGATATCGCCTCCGTTGAGAAACACTGTTGTAGACGAACTGATGAGGAGCAGTAAATGCTCAAAACGTGTCTTAATCAATAAAAAAGATCTTAAACAGTTTAGTGTTTTCTTCTGCATTACATTGTGTTTTAAAAACGTATAGAAATTAAAAACAATTAAAATATAAGCAACTAAACATAGAAAGCAACTTAAATATAATTATGGTAGCCGTGGCAGATAAATAAGGAAAAAATTCAGCGGATGGCGGCTATTTCATTTAATATCTCAGGATAAGGAAAGAATTAAGAAAAGAAATTTAGCACGGCAATTTGTGTATAAGGATCGTTGATGCTATTAAAGTTCGTTATTAAAGATCGGGATGGGGAGATAGGAGGAGGTCATATGCCATATCGCGAGTGGAGTCGGACTGAATAAATTTTTGCTCTTTCTTCACGTTTATAATTTTTTAAAAAATCTCAACTCTACCCTCAACATTAAGCCTTTTGTCTTTTTATAATAATTAATAATATAAAAGTTATTTTTTAAATACAAACTCATAACAGATAAAACCACACATAATATCAAATTTGTGCTCTTATGTCTTGTTAGTGTTTCGTAAACATATATTTTTTTTTTCATCGAAAAAATTATGCAACTCGTTTCTTGATTTATTATTTAAAATTCAAATTGTTGACATGCATTTAAATTCAATTGTATACATTTAAATAACCGAATGATTTTTTAAGTTTCTAATCATAACAATTATAACTAATCGTTATTGAACAACTTACCGTCTTGAGCAGAGATAACGTTAATCAACGATGACCATTCACTAAAAAAATCTTCGTTACCAAGTCTTAATGCTATATTCCATTCTGTAAATGGTTCAGTTGTTATAATAAAACTGTTATCAGTCTTATTCTGGCGGAAACTTTTTCCGTTGGAAGAATTATAAAATATATTAACATAAATATTTCTACAGTTCCAAGTTTCTTCTAAAGGAAGCTGAAATTTTAAAAATCTTGTCTTAAAAAAACTATAATAAAAATACTGTAACATTATTAGAATTTAACATATGTTTTTAATTTAAAAAATGATTAAAAATATATAAGAATATTCTGAATTTATAAATATATTTAATTATTTACCATCAAATTCGCGAAAAGAATGTGACATTGTATACTTTTAATAAAAAATGTATCATCCGTAAAGAGCTTATCGTCAAATTAAACTACTAATTACACTAAAAATCACTTATTAATAATCTATTATTTTTAATAAGTGGATACTTTAAATTACAGTCAAATTCGTTTAATATAAATTACGAATATTGTTATCAGTTGTATAATGTTATGATAATTAGCAGGTCCCAAATCATATAAGTTAACTTATACATGTAAAGCTTTATCTATTCTAATCAGTTTTGATTATAATTATCATCTTTTTTCATCTAATTATCATCTAAGCTTTTTCTCGCTATCAGCCTCAATATATAATGCGTAATCATAATCAATTATGGATATCAGTCATAGCCAGTGCTTGTTAAATGTTTAACGTTAGCGTTTTAATTGTTGTTTATTAGCAGTAAAGTAGTTTAAACTGCTGGCATTTTATTCACTGAATTATGAATTTTCTCAATACATATCTAAAATTATTTAAACACGTTGTATTAATATTAGAATTAATGAAACCGAGTGTCCACTTATTATAGGCTTATTTACTTATTTCGCTTAATATTATCATTCACGATGGCCAAATTATAGAGGAGGTTAAGGAGTCAACATATCTTTCTGCAGAACTGGGTTAGAATCTCGGCGAGCAACCGTAGGATTTTTTCATTAGCAATCTGTCTCAGATATGTTAGGTCCCATCCTTCATTATCCAACCACTCCATTGTGGCCAAATAATTGGGAAAACTAGTCACTATTTAAGCGTTAGGATATATATATAGTGTATATATATACATATACACTATATATAGTCGAAAAGTCTATAGTGTATATATATATATACACTATAGTGTATATATATATATANAGGTAGAGACGTCTAATTAGAGAAAAATCTAGTCGAAAAGTCTATAGTGTATATATATATATATATATACACTATAGACTTTTCGACTAGATTTTTCTCTAATTAGACGTCTCTACCTTATACAGTGTAAACGTTAATAAAAGCTCTAGTGAAACTTTTCAGCTCTTGGCAGAGTACCACTGTTATAACTAGAGGGATAATTTAAAAGATATTGAGAGAGCCAAAAGCGGAACAGCTTTACTTTGAGCAAAATTGACCTCTCACAATTTTCTACTTACAAGAAAACTTACATTAAGATAGTCCAAAATGAGTCATGAGCACAAGATGCTAGTAATATGAACTAATATGAACTCCCATTATTCTTTGAAGTACAAGAAATTAAAACAAACTCACCGAATATTGAACAAGTAGCCTACTTTGTATATTAAAATTTATCGCATTAAATGTAGACCTACACAATAGTTTGTTTTATTAGTAGAATAAAATGATGTTAAAAATTGAGAGTGTTTGTTTTGATTTTTCTTTCGTATATTTGCGAAAGACACATACGCAATCTAATTTTTCTGCAAGCTTGATTTTGTAGAGATGATAAATCTGAATGTAGTTTCTTGCCGCTAATTATGAAGTCATTTTATGTAACGTGGAACCCGCCGATATTACCAGCACCACAGGATTTCTTACACTCATTGCCATAAAAATTAGCTCGTCAATGAGAAGTTGTCGGAGTCTACCGAAATTCTACGTGTTGAGTGTAACGGTGATATAAGTAAGTGATTAATATAGCTATTGGCTGTCGTGGTTCCTTGGATAACTATTAGAAATGACCAGCTGTCGTATGTGATGGCACCCCAGACTATCACACCGGCTGTAGGGAGGTGTCGCTCCAAAGCGTTGGCAGGATTGAGGCATTCACCACGGGGCTTTTAGACACGAATCCGTCCGTCGTCAGTGCCCAAACCGATTCTGGATTTGTCGTTGTAGACAAGCCGATTCTATTCCGTTGTGATCCAATTCCTCAGGAGTGACACCACTTCAAACAGGCAACGGTGAGTGGCTGTCAATGGCATCACACGTAATAGCCGCCACGATACCATACGTTCCTCACCCAGTCGCCTCGAAATGGTACGGACAGACACAGTGGCCTGTAATGTTTGCTCTATCTATGTCCGGATGATGGACAACAATACGATCGGCTGTGTACGTTCCTGTCGGAGGACTAGGTGGACCCCTCGACTAGTGGTCTGCCGAATGTATCCTGAGCCTGAGCGCCGTGTGTGCGAGTTCTCTCTTGTCCACTGATCCCAACATCTACTCACAGCGTTGCCAGAATGGCCTTGGTGATGGGCTATTCGGCGAGATGACCATCCGGTTTTTTTCAATTCGATGATCTTTCCTCTCTCAAACTTGACTAGTTGTTCATATGGTCTTCGATTGTGAAGTAAAGGCATCTCTAGTGATAAGTTAACTACGATAGGTTAACTACAGGATGCCTTTGAGCGCTTTTTATAGATCAAGGGAGATGCAATTTAACGCCCTCTGCTGGCATTACGCAACGAGCCATCACCGTATCACTCTAATCATTTCCATATCTATTTGGGATTTATTTGCATACCGAGTTTCGCAGCGATACAACAACTCCTCGGTGCACTAAGTTTTATGGCAATGAGTAGATAATAAACATCGCCATTTTAAAAAATACTGAAGCCTACAACAAAACGAACAGGACTAAATATGTTTAAACACGCGAAGACGTTAAACGACAATATATAGGTGAGAAGTTCTAGCGCTTCTTCCTCGACCACCATTACAAAACTAGCGACACCAGCCTATCTACGACCATCAGGGAAATCTAATAAAGAAGCTCCAATTGTTAATACTATAGAGCAGATTTTACAGGTTCTACAGATTTTTCAAATGCAGATGTCTTCCATTTTACCACACTTTCCTCTACTATTAATCAATATTGTACAACATAATTATATAACAGACAATAGATTTTAATATAAGTATAAAAATTAAAAATTTACTTTCCAATTCACGACGATTTTTGTCGAGGATGTCGTATTTATCGAAATGTCTTTTGGTGGTTCTTCCGGAACTAAAATGGAAAATATTATTAAAACAATTAAACATTAATGCAAACAAATAAATAATTCGAGTTTAATTCGGAGTTTATTAGAATAATCAGCCCTTATTTTAATGATCTTACCTAAACAAAAAATTATTTTGAAAATTTTTATTTAATTTTTAAATATGAAAAAACTTATTTAATAGTTTTATATTTCATTCATTTTTAAATGTAAATTAATAATATACTAGTTTAAAATGCAATATATATACTATATGAGAATGATTTCATAAAGAAACTTTATGAAATCATTCTTGATCATTAACACATATCTACTACAATGATATTGTAATAAACATCAATACAATATTTTTAATTATATGTAAATGTGTATAGAATATATCGATGTTCTATTAAATGATAATAATCCACGCTTTATGAACGCTATGCTGTTGTGTCAGGTATAAATTTCTACCGTATTATGTAATATATGAAATGCTATATTTAAATAAGTATTTTTGTTGAATATTTTGATGTGTTATTACGCAATTCAAAGTTGATCCTATCCGTTGTTTTTGCAAGAATTTTCTTGTAGAAAATAACGAATAAGACACAGAAATAAGTACAGAAAATAAGCACAGAAATAAAAGTTTATTTCATTAAAAATAAAAGGTGATATCTGATAATAATTCTAATAAGATTAAGCTTTGTATAATTACGAATTTGATTATAAATACTTACTTCCACAGAGTGTTGATGCTTTCAAAATAGGTGCATCGTTCATTTGCGCGTGTCCACTTATGTCTTTAATGATAATTCTTATGATATAAGTTTTATCGGACTGAAGATTTGTCAAACTTACGATATAACTGTTATTAGAACTACTGTTTGCCTTTATTTCTTCGCCGTCCTCCCACTCAGAATTCTCCAAACCATTTTTCTATAATAAAATAAAACGCTTTGTATATTAGCTTTCAATACTGCAAATACACATTTTCTGTAGAAAGAGGGAAAGTTTGGTTTGGTTTAATGAGCTATTGCAGCGCAATGTAATGTGCTTCTGAAATATTTATAAGATTTACATGTTTAGTATGCTAGAATTCTTAACGTAGTATGATTATTTATTTAATTAAATTCAAAATTATTTATGTTATTTTAGTGTTTATTATAGATTAGACTTTTATTCAGAATGTAATGCAATTATACAAAAGCAATAAAAAACGAAAGTATTATTTTAATTATTTTATTAATACAATATAAATAAAAACTGCTTTGTAAATAAAAATCTTATTATTACTGTATATTTGTATGATCAATAATGAATAGCTGAATTAAATATATATGAATTTTTATGTGTTTTATAAATTATAGAATAAATGTAATTAATTAACGTTTTGATTAAAATAAAAATAATTAATTTTCTAAATAAAATATTAGCATATGCATTTTTAAATTCCAGAAATATTAATTGGTTCATTTAATTTATTTTATAATACTAACATTAATGAGAAAGTTTTCTTGTTTTTCTGATATTTAGTGTGCAATATACTTTCCAATTGATATAAATAAAAATCGCGTTCAGAAAGCTTTTTTAATTAATTTGATTTGATAAATAATTTAATTCATAAAATTAAATTATTAAATGAATAATATACATACTTTATATTGAACTGTATAATAATTCGGAGTTCCTGTTCCTTTATCTTTATCTTGTTCCCATTCCTGAAACGTCAATTCAATGCTATTTGATGTTACTGCTTTTACAGTTGGAGTATTTTTGAATACGGGATAACCTTTAATAATAAATTTATGAAAAAATACGACATTTAATTTTATTAGAAAACAAAATTCAAAACGTCAGTAAACATAAAATATTAATTAACACTTGATTAAGTATTTATTAATGCCGAAATAGAAAATAAAGTGTAGAAAGAATTTAATAAGTAGTTGAACTTAACATAGTAAATAATATAAAAAACGTTTCCTAAAATAATAGACCGTTCTACATCAGTATTGTAAATAAACTCATTAATTTCAACTTAAAAATACTTCAAATCTATATTAAAATAGAGCTGATATACAGGATTACCACAATAAGCCGACAAAACGAAATAGGTGGATGAAAGGACTCAATACAAGAATTTTAGTCATATGAACTGGGCCCACCTTACGAAATACAAGCTTCTATATATTTGGGTAGTGGTTGTTATTCTGAGATGCAGGAATATCATGCATTGAGAAGCCAGACATTATTAATTTTTTGTAAGAGCACCTTCGAATGAGCCATACTTCCACTTTATTTCAGAGAGTACTAACGTAAGAGGTCTAGGTTAGATTGTTAGTAAAGTTAAGTTAAACAAGTTCCAGTACTCATAAACTTATATGATTCATATTCTCTAAATAAAACTTTATTCTGTGTGTTACGTACGAGAAGTGCTAGTTTTATATTTACCAGTTAAGCATTTTTAAAGGTTGGTAACAAAGGTAAACCTGTTAGTCCTTAATATTTACTGACTTATCCAAAGCTGCAAAGGAAAAGAATTGTAGCAGTCAGCAAACCACTATAAGATGGCACTAACAATTCGGAATAGATTTTTATTTGTATGGAAATTTGACAAAGCATCACAAGTATGCCAGAAAAGTATCATCCAGGAAGGTTTAAAAGGGAAACTGGCTCCTATTCAAGTGTTAAAACTATCGTGGAATGCTGTTAATTCACACTGACTATCTTTCTACCAGTATTTGACATGCAATTAAACGTGGGTTATCAATCAATAAAGAAATAACAACTAACAAACATTATTGTGATTTTTACTTTTTTCTACATTTTTAAAACTGCTAAACCACGAAACAAGGCGCAAGACAACTGAACAAAGACTGTAGGCTTTCCTACAGTATAATTTTGATATTCACGACAGAGAACATTTAGGTAAGCAAAGAAACTTTAGGAGCCGACCATCTATTCATGAGATCAAAATTGCTTGTAAGACATATCATCACATTGACGAGTCCTAATATTAGTGTTACTTAAGAACTTTTAATTTATATTAAGCATATTTTATGTAAAAGCGCTTATTTTAAGAAAGAAATAAGAATAGTAAAACAAAGTTAATTCCATCCTGATACATTTGTCAGTACAAAATTATTACACACACGAAAGTAATACTGCATTTTCGATATATATATCTATATTCAATACGTCTTACTCACTTAACACACAAGGAGTTCCATGCCATCCTTCTTCACACCCGTCTGCACACTTGCCGGTTTTCGCTTCGCATTCGTTTGAATTTTTGCAATTAGAACATTTCTGAGTACATCCTGCACCATAGAATCCCGTAGCACACGCTGAAAGATAATATTTTCAAGCATCAGACAATATAATTTTGTAACTTTAAATAGCAATTTGAAATTTTGAAAACTTTACATTCATTGCAAAAGACAGAAGTGAAACCGCTGATGCAAGAACATCCATATGGATCTGGTAAGCAGAAGAGGATTTCTGCACAGTTAATTCCCTCGTTCTGGTCATTAAAGCATTGTTGGCTACAATCTTTTCCGAAGAATCCAGGCTCACAGGCTATCAAAAATAAAATTATTTCTTTTAATTTACGTGTAATATTTTTAAGACAAAATATTAACATAACATAAATAATACGAATTTTTTTGAAAATATATTCAATGCTTAATAATAAATTAATTAATCAGATGTTTTGCAAGTATATTGAGAAATTTATAATTAGACTTGGTAAAGTTAGTAAAATAAGTAGTATTTTCAAAAACCGAACGCACTCTAATTGTGTAGCAATCAAACATGATTTCTCTCGATTCATAACATCTAATTAGCTTCTTTACTTGTTGCTTTAATATATCACATTTAGTAATTCATCATTATATGTATTTTATATAATTTAACTCACAGCGGAGATAATCGTCCTTGCGAATGTAATATATTAAGTGTAATGATCACAATTTGTTGTTTACATAAATACTGCCTTATTTAACTTTCAGGTATGTACTAATAATATTTATACTAATAATATACATATAAATTTGTAACATTATAAAACATAAAGAAGAAAGCATATTTTACCATTTTCACAAAGAGTTCCATTGAATCCTGGTGGACAGATGCAGTCGCCAGTCAAATCGTGACATACTCCTCCATTTAGACAATTGGGACATTGGTGTTCACAAAGAGGACCATAAATTCCATCTTTACAAACTGAAATTTATTAGTTTCGAATATTGTCTTAATGATTCATAGAAAATAGTTCATAACAAGATGATAAAATAATAAATTGATATAGGCCTACAGTAAAACCTGTATAAACCAGAGTTATTTTTTCGTTTTGTCAAGTTTTTTATTTAGTATTTCTTCTTCTTTTTTTATGCTTAAACTACATCAGATAAATGTTATTCCGCAATTAAGTTCATTATTTATAGTAAAATTACTTTTACATTTCTGGTTTCACCCAAATTAATCCATTGTCATTCCAACTAGATATGAGAGTATTCGAATGCAATTGTAAACTTTTTGATTGCTAAAAGGCCCAAACTACGGCTGCCGGACCAAACCCGGCCTGCAAACATATTTGACTTATAAATGATAAAAAGAAGCGTACATTTTACATTTATGGAATACTAGCTTATTACACCCGGTTTGACCCAGGTTTATAAAGTACCTAACGCTGTAATTGTTACACCCGATTTATTAAGTCACAGTCGAAAAATTGGGAATTTATGGCTCCTATGACATGCAGCGTACCGTAACTTGGGTAAATTTTGTTTTTGTGGAGTACTTCTAAAACAGAAAGTTTGAAACGGATACCATAATTTTTCATATTTGCAATCCGTTTAAAATATTTGGAAGATTCTTCGGTGAACTTTCAATTTGGCATTTTGGTTCGAATATTCTTAAAAAATTGGAGTTTGTATTTTAAAATAAACTAAAATTTTATAGTAGCTGTAGTATAAAATTAGTTGAGATAAAATTATTACAGTTTCTATTATAATGCCAAATTATGCCGTTTTAGTTGTTCTTGCTACTGCACGTTGCAGTTAATGATATAAATTGTGCTGATAATTTCTAAAACTTTCATACTAATACAAAGAAGCTCTTGTTAGATTTTTACTAATATAGTAACTGCTTTTTGTCGATGGCCGAATGGTCGACAAAAAGCATCAAGACGGTTAAGATATCAAACTACCTCTCTATGGGAGATCCTAGCTCGAATTCGGTCGAACAATTCCGGGTATTTTTCAAGAACGATCTTTCCTAATTAGGGGTCCTCAACTCTTATAACCTAGTAGCGGCAGACTGTAACATGATTTTGAGCTTGGCAACATCAAGATCACCAGACCACTTTACTAGTGTCAAATATTAATATTCAAAAACTTAGATGAACGAAGGTGGTAAAATAAACGAACTGAAAACTATTTGTATAATTAATTGCATTTGAATAAATAAGTATTTTCATTTAAATATAGATAATACTTGGCAATTTCAACCAACTGCACTTTTACGTATACAATTTCTAACTGAACTGGTCAATTGTAGCATCGGTTCTTATGGCATTTGTCAAAACTGCCCTGTGGCCTGTCCGCAGCTATCATTTAGTCATCTCAGTACGGGTCTGACCGAACCTACTATGGGTATGATTAAAAAAGGCCTTATCCACCAGTGACTGAATGGATAAAAACCACTGAACGCTGTAGTTTGTCGTAAATTCGTGATTCCCCAAAAAGAAGATCATAAGTTTTCTGGGTTTTATTGACGTGTCTAAAACGTAAATAGTGATCAGTTTTTTCATAGAAAGTCCTTTGTCTCTCTAGAGACATCTCTTCTTGGTAGATTACTCGTGTACTGCCTTGCCGTATTCCATCAATACAAACCAAAAACCAACATTTTCGTTGTTCACAAGACGAAAAAAATGACAAAATGAAAAAATAAATGGTTATACTGTATTAAGAATCTTTAAACTTACCTCGAACTATTAGTCTTGTAATTCCCCGATTTTCGAAATTGTAATTACCAAGACTGTAAAGACCTCCATCTCCAATTTGCAAGGAATTGAATTTTAAATACAAATCGGCCTTATCGCTACCAAAAAATCTATTCAAATATCCAGTAAACTCCTTTTCGTTCTTTCTCCAATTTCTAGAACGTGTGCTTGAATTCATTTTTATTTCAATTTTATCTTTGATGCTCTTTGTTATCGTAAACGAAGTTGGCAGAAATTCAGCTACAAACGCAATTATTTTGACAAATAAATTTAAGAAAACAAACAAACAAATAAATATATCGAAGGTCGTTCAAAAAGTAATACCCGTTTTAAAATCAAAAAGTAACCAATAAAGATATGTGAAAAAATTTGGATACCATAGGTTACTTTTCAACGTAATGCACGAGAAAAAGATCCACTTCTTGTCGACTTCATGTCCCAAGAAGACATGATAAATACTGATGTATGTCTAGTTACATTGAAGCTTAATACAGAATCGCAGAAGAGGCTTATTGTCTTATAGTGTCAACTCCTTACATTATAATGCGCGACCTCGTGTCGTCGAGAAAGCAAAATAACTCGAAAGTTTTAAATGAAAAATTTTAGATCATCCATCCTATAGCCCGGACTCGTTCTATACAGCCATTTATCTTCTCGCAAAACTAAAAAATATTTTCGAAGGAAAAGACTTTGTGAGTAAGGAATAGTTTCAGGAAGCAGTCACTATGCATTTCTGAATGCCCTGGCGGCGATGTACTGTACATTGCAATACAAAAATCTGCACGTGGATATTCAAGGTGATTACGTGGAAAAGTAGCTTATGGTATGTAAATGTAAAATATAGAAGTGTTTTCGTAAATCTTTATCAATTCGTTTTAATTCTAAAACGGATACTACCCTCCGAACTACCCTCGCATGTTATAATAACGATGAAGTACTCACGATATTTTCTCATCGAGTGCGAAAGTACACCCGAAAGCATACTTCGTTCAGGTTTACACCAAAAGCCACCCGTTTCAGTCCAGGAATGATTATAAGATATATACGATCCTAAAATTATAAATCATTTTTATATATTAACTTTATATACTGTATATATAAAGTTAATTAGAATAAAGAGAATTTTCTTTTGTTGTAGAAAAAATGTTTTTATATCAATTTCAAATATTAAAAATTTATGTAAAACTACAAATGATAAAAAAAACGTATATACGATGTTGAGAATACAAAAGAAATTTATAAAGAACAAGAGTAGAACAACTGTTGATAACTCCTTGTTCAATGTTGATTATTATGATAACCAGTTTCATTTTTTAAATATAACTTATATCAAATTTTATATTAAAATAATTTTATTATAATTATGATAAATACAGGACCGTATACAGTGGCTATCCGAAACTGATATCTGCTATATATAAATATGTAAACTTAATTTTCAAAGTCACCTCGTCTCTTCACTCAAACTTGACAATATTTTAATAACAGTCGACCCCCATATAACACTGTTGATTTTTCCGTTTTATATGAATTCTATGTTGTGCGAGTCACTTAGATTTTAGAAATACGTGTGCCGGGCTGTTAACGGCTCACGTATTTGTAAAATCTAAGTGACTCGTACAATATGGAATTCATATAAAACGGAAAAATCAACAGTGTTATAGGGGGTTGACTCTATAAGGATCTAAAATTGAGATGGAAGAATCGTCTTCTTCTTCGTCAATTGAAAATTTTATAGTTGAAAATGGCTTAAAGATTCTACGAAATATTGTAGTTTATGTTTTGAATTATCCCACGCTAACAAGGTATCATCCACATGTCTTAGATGCAAAATGGAAAACATAAGATTCGAAAGGTCTGTAAAGCACTAGAGCTGGTGGTCAACAGCAGTTATTATCTACAAACACGGGGTATACAAATAAGTATTTTTTTATCTACTAAAATTGTGGGAATGAGAACCTTGGGAGAAAAGGTGTTCAATACATTTTAAAAGATGTGCTGAACAATTTTTGAAAATGTTTAGCCTTAAATATACCAGTTTAGCGAAGAGATGATTTCAGTTTTTTTATAAAATAATTTAAAATTTATTATCGCATCTAGAAGAAAATAAGTTTTAATTTCTGTAATTGTTCACAAATACAAAGCAATAAATATGTTATAATAAGCAGTATAATTTCTAAAATAAAAACGTTTACTTGGAATTAAATTATTATTTTATTACCTCTGCGTTTTGCAGATTCTTCAAACTCTTTGCTGTCTCGGAATTTACTGAAATATATTTTCCTCCCGGAATCGTTTGAAGATATTCGGCATTCCAATGTATGTGTGTCACCATTATTCACGAAATAATTATGATGAAGTGAAATAATGTCTAATATTTCTTCTAAAAAACAAAAAAAGAAATTGTATTTTTAGTACGTTTTTAAACACCCACTAAATATTTTCTATTTAAAGAGTGTGTCAGAACATTTCATTTTCAACATTTATAAAATGTTTGGCCAAATTTTACAGACTTATAGAAAGAAAAAAAAAACCTGAATAAAAGTAGAAAGCCGTTTTTCCATTTGAAGCCACTAAGTAATGACTTCGTTTCCATTTACTGTGTAATGTATCAGTAATTTCGTTTACTAATCACTCACAATTAAAATTTTATGTGTGATTATTTTTCATAAAAACATTCCAACAACGAGTTGCGTAGCTATAACGGTTGTTATAAGATTTTATTTAAAAAATAACTTTTGCATTATTAATCTTAATAAATAAAATTGTGTGTGGCGCCATCTGTTATATTTTATTACAAAAATTTTTTATATTATTAATTATTATATAATAACAAAAATAAAATCTTAATTTCGACAGTGATGAGTTTTATAAAAAACAAAAAATGTAAAGGTTAATAATGAGTAAAATCTATATTAAGTCTAACCCCACTTGAGATATGGCAAGTGACTACCTTGTACGTCTTCGTCCCCCCTCGACCTTTAAATACCAAAATTTAATAGCATTAATGCTACTTATACACAAGCTTACATGACAAAGTTCGTTTCTAAATATTTATCCCATCCTGACATATTAAACGATAATAGATGCTAACATACAGACAAATAAACACATACATGAATACATATCCACGGAATTTCTTCCCGTTTATTTTTCTGACATTTCTGAGTTCAAGGGGCCTTATAACGTCGAGATTTGAAAAAACTATTGAGGTTCAACTTTGACAGGATTCCAATTCAATCTGTTGTCATATATAGACGTATCTATACATAACAACCGGCAAAGGGAATAATGTCCATGATTCATAAGGTTAAAGTATATCATTCCGCAACTCATGTCTATGTCGACTTAGTAATAATGCTATTTGCTGCATATACTGTGTTGCATTTTCTGAAACAACAGTTTTAATGAAATTGGAAAATACAGTATCGGGTTACTAATAGAGATTTAAATATTTTATTGTTAGATGAAATCAAAAATCCTGTATATAAACTGCTTTAATATTTAATATTTATTATAAAATGTTTACAGTATGCATCATTAAAGCGGTTTTAATTAATCCTGTTTAAATTACATTAAAATATGGTTCTCAGATCTTATCTTGCATAAAACATTTGTGCAAACTAGTGCAGAATCATTTTATATAACTTATAAAGCGTTTGAAAGACTTTTCATTTATGCCTATTAACATCTCGGTTTACCTCGATGTAATATGTTAATAGTTGTGCCAAATTTGTCAAACTTATTGTGCCAAAAACATTAAATTATGCAAGGTTTATTAATAGCAGACAGAAATTAGTTAACAAAAACCTAAAAGTAAATTTACTTGAGTAAATAGATTATGAATATAAAGAACAATAAACACGCACAAAGAAATTTCAGGTTCAATAAGTTGAAGATGACTTTATTCAAATACAGAGCGAAAAAAATTGTATATTTTCTTATTAAAACGAATTATCTAAATATTATTTTAAATATTTTTTCGATAAATAAATGATATATAAAAATCGATTAATTCCACTTACATCGCAAAAATACCATATTTTGAGACATCGAGGGTCAAACTTTTATGTATCACAGAACATGAAATATTGATTTTTGAGATTTCATATTTTCTGATTATAAGCTCGATGTCCCTTTTCGAATGCACCATTTTATCTTCCTGTAGGAATTCTGCTTCTACTCAAGCATTTTATTTTGATAAATCAATCACTCAGTGTGCTAAATACAGCTTATTATACAGGTAAACATCATTTTTGTTATCGTTATCATTATCATCATTATTTGTTAGCGTTAATATGTACAGTACAGTCTGTTGCGCATTTTGTAAGACATCTGCAGCAATAAGATAGAATTAGAAGATTTGTTTTTTGAAACCGTGTCCTGTTTTATAATTGTGGCATAGTAAACACTAGTATTGTGTTTTATTCTTTATTCGACTCAACTAATAAAGGAATTTGATGGAAAACTTGCCATGTGTCTTTGGAATAAAACACAATACTATTGTTTACTACGCCACAATAGAATTAGTCCTAATTAAGTAAAATCAACTAAAGTATTAGGAAAAGTTTTTGTTTATAAGTTAAGATAAAATGTTTCCAAAAAAGAAACTAAGTAAGGGAAAAAAACAAGATTCATTTCTATCATAAAAATGGAAAATCAGTTATCAATCAAAGTGATAACAAGCTTGACTGATAGAGCAGAGTATTGTTGCCTGATTTTAAAAAAAACAAGCAAATTCTGATACAGTATTACAAAACAAGACAGTCTTCTTCAGCCATAGCTGTCAGTCTACAGTTTCCTCTGACACGGAGAATATTGTCAAATGCCAAAAAATTGGCCAATTCCTGTCTGGCAATAGAGCACAAGCAAAAGCAAGTCGCATTAAAACTGTCGATGACGTGTTTTTCATATTCACTGGGAGCCGTTACAAGGAGCAAGTTTGGGAGCCGTACAAAATTTTGTAAATTATGTATATATTTGTAATAATTAAAATATTTATTGAATAATTTATACATAAGTTTATTTTTAATTAAAATATTCATTTACCTGTTATCCTTGAACTTTTAAAAACATAGCAACCATTTGAAGGAGTATAAAGACCTCCATAACTAGAATAAATATGATTTATTAATGTTATTATAATCGAAACACTTATTTTTTAAAAATATTTATCGAAATATTTAAACTTTGAAAGTGCTTATTACAAATAAATGAGAAATAAAATATAAAGAAAAATGTGATTATTATCACGGGATTCATATTGAAGGTACCATCAGATTAAGCCAACTTCTAAATTAGGTGTCAGACTACCATTTTGGGGATCCAAAATCGAATTTAGTGGCAAAAAACCACTGTAATTTTTTATTTAAATCCCAGATATGTATGGCTCCGTCCTTCATCAGCCGGTTTTCTATCATGGGCTTAGCCAAAGCAATAATTGGTATAAAGAAAGATCTTCTTAGTGCTCAGAAGACAGAAACAATCAAAAAAATGAAAAAGAAAACTTAACAGGATTTAAGATTTTGGTTAACTTGTGATAATTATCAATAGGTTTGAATTTGTTGATAATTTTAAACTACGAAGTATTGAAACGAAGTAGATCTGCTAACATATTTATTGATAAAGGATAAGAAATTGCTTTAAAAATGTAATCATTTTACAAATCGCTAGCTTAAGAGGCTTTAAATTTACAGTACAAATTTGTTAATCCGGATCCTGGGAGACGAAATTGGTGCCGAATTATCGAAAATGCTGGCTTACTTAACATTTTGTATTTTCGTAAAATTCGATAACCATTCGACAATTTGTACTTTGTCGACATTGTTGTATATTTTGTATCAGTGCCGCTGGTGTAATATGTCTGACTAAACACAAACGAGGTGTTGTAACTTGTTCTCGAATTTTTTGGGGTTTCTGATATATTGAGCCATGTCTCTCACCATCGTCTGCCCCATTGTGAGCGTACACGAACCAATAATGGAATTGCTAAAACAGACCCTTTTGATGCCTAAAGGACGGGAAAGGTTTTTTTGAAAAAAAGCCCTATGCAGTCGAAAAAAGTAAAAAAATAAATAAAGATTAATCTGGATACTGAAATGAATTCACACGAAGAAAAATATTTCAGAAAAACCAGATATACAATTAATGCAGTAATATTTGAAAATAAAACTATAGTCCTGCCGTAGTATAGCCTACTAATGCGTAATTCTGTAAGTTATATTATTCAAAACAGATTTCATGTTTATGCAAAGTTATTGTTATTGTGCAAAAATATTACAGTAAATCTATTTTTTACTTCGTAATACAGGAGCAAACAACTTTTTTGCGTATTTTACATGCAATTATTTCTTAACAGACAAGTTTATAAAATAAATGAGAACTTACTCTGTTGTTTCAATATTCTGTCTTAGAGATCCAACGTATACTTTTACATCACCTAAATACTGAAATTCGACAGTGCGAAGTGAATTATTCCAAGACGAAATGCGTAAATCGTGAAGTGCCGATCTGCAGATTGGAGAATCCTTTAAATAAATGAAAAATAAATAAAAAAAATAGTAAATAATTCAAGGTAACAAAAACTACTAAATTACATAAGTATATGTTTCCGTTCCCCAGATTTGCTTTTCATCGTCTATACAGGAGCTTGTGCAACGTCCTCTAAAAATATATGGTATTTTATAATAAAATGTTAATATATATATTTTTTTTTTTTTATTTATTTACATTATTATTTAGTTACACACACTAATTGCTTCTTTATTATGCTGACTTCAAAGTATAAAATGATTATAAAGTCTAACTATAGCTATAACTCGACTTACAACGGACCTCCATTCTAATATTCCGATCGCAAGTTCATTTAATTTCAAGTTCAGTTCGCTTCTACTTTGAAGCTCCTCCAGAGTAAAAGCAAACGGAAGGGAAAAGGTGAGAGGTCGTGTAATTGCTACAAAAGTAGTGAGACATTTTTATGCTAAGACGGCTGTAAACAGTAATCAACATAGCCTGATCTTCTATTTAAATAGAGAGAATAGAATAGTAATCAACATCACTAATGACAAAAACAAAATGTATATTACGTTTAATAAACACATTTAATAAACGGATGAAGTGTATAATAGAAAATATGTAGTTATGCGTACAGTCATTAGCGATGCATTGGCAATATGGCAAGTGCCAAAGGCACGAAGCATGAAGGACGTTTATGCCTCACAAATATTTATGCACTGTGGATTAAACTACGAATACATTGCCAATGAATGCCAAAAACATTGTACGGTTGTGTTCTGACAGCATAGTTGATTTTGTTTTGTTTCAATCCCATGCACCTTGCGTTTGCCAATATGGCTACTGTAAACATTTCAGGAGACGAAGTCGTAATATCCGAGGAGTTTTAAGTCGAGGTATACGTGTATATGTTTTTCCAGTTTTAATTTACAGTAGAGCGTCGTTTATCCGAATCAATTGGGGACTGGGGTTGTTCGGATAACTTATGTTTCAGATAACCGATCATGTACGAAAAAATTTATTAACCTATCCCATGTTGAAATTTTTCTCCGTTGCGTGTCGCTTCGCGTTGAATTTTCGTCGATGTTAAGCCTAACGTAAACTTTTTAAAATAATAATCGTGGCTATTGTATCGTTAAAAATGACTTCTTTATGTTTTACAAACGAAATAAATATATTGAAAAATATAAAAACAAATAAAAATTATACTTTAGGCCGTCTGGAATTCTTTCGGATAACCGACGTTTCGGATAAACGACGCTCTACTGTATTTTCAATTATTTGTATGTCTGTGAATAATAGATTTATCATTAAAAATATATTTATTATCACTATGTTATAAATATAATTTTATTTGAAAAATAATTTCAATTTCTATAATCATTTTAAATTTAAATTAATAATATGAATCTTTAATATAATCTAAAATAATCCTACCTGCAGCCTATTTTTTTGCACCAATCCTTGAATGAATGAAGGTGTTTCTTACAATCAATATTCCCAACATCTATTTCTATTAAAAAAAAATAATAATAATAATTTGCAAATTTTATTACCTAAATTGTATGCTATTTGTTATAATGATACAGATTAATTTTATTAAATTTAATAATAAAATTTATCAAAATTTTATATTAAGCCAATTAATTTATTTTTTAATTTTCTCTCAAAAAGTTCAAAGTGTAAGCTCAAAATTGTTATATATCCAGGACGATATTCAGATAAGAAAATAAATTTTAATATTTTCATTTACTTACCATCTCAACTTGAAAATTATTATAGATTTAATGCATAATTCTAAGGACTTCTTACGGCTAATATGTAAACATCTAAATTTTACCGGAGCGATCCACATTACAAGTAGATTATATATTATCCTTAAAGCGTAAGTATAGTTTTAACTTAAGTTTTGGTGGTTTCAGATTGTAACTTTATCGTGTAATTAACAGCGCTAAATATACGATCAATTATGAGAAACATCCTCTTCGAAATGCATATTACAGGGGAAAAATATGTCTTAAATTATAACTCCTTTTAAGAGATTTGTGAATTTAATTAAATTGATTTTAATAATAAGAAAGCTTTGTAAATCAAAGTTTTGGTTTCTGAATTGGAAAGTAAAAATACTAATTAACTTTTTTCATTTTTACGAACAGAGCCTTAGGTTTCTGTTGATTGTTCAAGATTAAAAGAGAAGAGAGAGTCGCCAGATATGCTTATACTCCGTAATAATAACAAAATTTGCTTGAAATAGCCAAAAAACGTACAAAAATATTACATATATGTAAATAGCATGTGCCAAGTTTATGGAAAAAAAATTGAATAAGTACATGGATCGCAGTAAGGATTTAGAAGAGCCGCAGTTTGGCTACCGTGAGTATAATATTTATAATATATCGTGAGTAATTGTTTATTTGAATTTTAATTATCTTAAATACAAATAATTTATTTCAAAATATTACAAAATAAAATAATTTTGCGAGTAAACATAAAAAATTATTTATTTTACTTATTTGTAATAATTTTTATTTAGTTAATAAGCCTATTAAAGCCTGCAATTCTATCAGAAAACATGCATGCAGCCAGTCGAAAATCTGGCTGAGTGCTGCAAGTAAGCTTGCAGCTTTTAGCCAGGAAACGTTGCTCATCACTTTTCTAGATTATGTTACTTCACTTTTCGTATTTATCAATCCAATCCTACATCCGATTACGAAGTGGATTATCCAATTCTCGAATTAAAGTGAAAATACATACTACAAGTTCCTTCAATTTGTTTGAATGCGCCATGACGTGCTGCTGTTCGATTTGTCACGCTCAAACTACTCAAATGATTTCAAAATTTAGTAGATAATGAATTTTCGCGATAAAATATACTATACTAACTTCGAGAAAGAAGTATTGTTATAATTGGTAGCAAAATATAAAAATTTATTAGAAAATAAACAAATATAGGTGAAAATATATATATCGTTTTGTTATAAAATGTTAAAAACGAAAGCAAATAAAGATCGAACGGAAAAGAAAACAAAGAATTTATTTAAAACTGGAAATCCTGTAATGATGTAATCGTTTATGTAAATCACCTATATTAATCATAACGATTGCAATTGATTTTGGAAACATCAGAATAAAAAACAATCTATAAATAAAAAACAATAGCTTTCCATTATCTCCCTGAACCACAGACTTTTTCATTTTTTTAAAATAACGCATCCACTATTTATATAACGATAATCGTGGCCCACATCCTACAGCGGGGCCCCAGACCAGGAGCATTGGCGAGCCATCCACCCACTCGAACCGAGACCTTAGTGGTGTGAGGTTAGAGACCCAACCACTCGGCTCCAGCGGCCACTTTGGTAAATGACAAAAAAAAAATATTATTTTCATTCACAAATTAAGCACGCATTTACAAAAGCGTAAATTAGATTTATCAGAGACAATAGAGGAATTACACCGACAAATTTTACAATGACTAACACGACATTAAAAAACAAAAACACAAGAACTGAAAGAACGGCAGAAATTGAAAAACAAAGCACATCAGCGAGACAAAATACAAGAAAATATCGATTAAATTATTTCGCAGTAAATTTTCTGGCTAACTGCAATAATTGTAAACGGAAAAATTCTGATAAAAGTTTTTTCAGCTTTCCTCATGACTCAGAAAGGGAATTTTTATATTTTTATGATTGTTATATTAAGTTAATAATAGTAGTTTAGAATATTAATTAAACTATTTCAAGAATTAAATACTCCAATTAAATTGAACTCAATATTTCACAAGAAAATCAAAATAATTTAGATTTGCAATTCGATTCTAGAAGAAATTGAGAAAAAAAAAATGTATATGCCTAATCCCGAAACTCTTGCAGAGTACTAAAATCAATCTTTCTTGAAATATATACATTTAGCTTATAGGTAAATTCGGTTATTGCAGTTACTGATTTAATACTATAATTCCGATTATTGCTTCAAAAATCGAGTTATTGCGGCTTTCTGCATCAAATGAAAGTTTTCATTCAGTCTTTTTTACATCGAAATGTGTTGGATTCTAGGTTTTTTGTTTTTATTTTACAGTACAATGCATTTTGATAGCAAAGAAGAAATTCACATTAAAAGAACTTTATGAAATGTTTCGTGTCCGTGGATCTATTAAGCAAAAGGAAATGTTGAACATTCAATAAAAATGCGCCGAGGAACAGAAAATACAGTAATCGAGTCATATACCAAAAGAAGGAATTTTTAAAGGAAAAAGTCTCCTACATTCTTTTTCTGAAAAATAACTCTTATGTATTTTGTTTAATAATAATAATGTTTTAAAACTTAAAGCTGCATTTAATTTATTACCTTTTTCCTTAATACATTGAATATTAAAAATTACACTAGTTATTTATTTATGCGTGTATTAAACTACACGCATATATAAATAATTAGTGTAAGTTTTAATATATAATATTTTAATTATAATTTTAGAAAATTCTTGGAATAAATCTCCTATTTCCCATATGTTATTCTTCTCGATTATCGCGGTGTTTTTCCTGGAAACATTAAGGGATTTGTCTGTATTTAGAGACTAAAAGTGATGTCATTTCAATGAATTTGTTTAGTGATGGTTGTGATGATTCATCGATGTGACACGGGCTTTTAATTATATATATTAAATTAGAGAAATGCTTAAAAATTAACAAGAAAATACATTAATATTTTAGAAGATTTTCACGTTGAAATACTTTTAAAATTATGTTTAACGTACATATAAATCACGTAATACAAAAGCATTTATAAACACGTGAATTTCTTTTGTTTAATATCCAGAGACTATTAATTAAAATTGGATCGAATTTTAAAAACAAAATATTGATTTAGAACAAAAATATAGATGTAAAATATTCCATTATTTGTATAAATAAGTTCAATCTTTTAATATTGAAAGTTTCTTTTCGTTGGAAATCATGTTTATAATCATCGCGTAATCTTGATTTAATTCTCAGAAAAAATTATACTAATATGTTACTTGTTCAAATGATTATAATTAAATAAATAATTGCATAATTTTGTTTATTTAAAATAACGTCATTCAAATTCAATTTCTAGTCTCATTTAATATCTATTAAATGCATTTCACAATTACATTGATAACATAAAAAGCAATATTATAATTATACAAAAGAGAAAATAAAATAAAAACAATTATAAAACTGAATAGAATAGCAGATAATTATATGTTATATAATACTTACGTGAAACAGAAACTTGAAAACAGATCATAAGTATCGCAAAATTGAAGAAATTTGCCATTCTCATAGGCAGATTGTTACTAAAATCAGAAATATTTAATTAAACCTTTCAATGTTCTGAATAATTCTAAAAATTCTTTGAAAGATGTCATTTTCCTGCGGAAAAGAAGGTGCAACGAGGAATAAAATGCATGCTAAAACCGGATATATAGATGTAAAGGGAGGAAGTAAATGGAGGAAATACGCAAATGGCATCATCTCGTGAAGTCTGATAAGAATTTTCGTTAAAAAAAAAATATATATATCGTTTACCTTATCTCCACGGTATAAAATTTAAATCTCTTAATTAAATTTAAAACGTTTTCAGTTTTTAATAATTTGAATTCGACTATTTAATCTTTTTAACGTTACAAATAACTAACTTTCTTACAAGAAACAAGATAACTATAACTTTCATTTTTTTAAAAGGAGCAAACCATTCTATACCACACTTTCCATTATTCTAAATATATAAAATTACTTGTCCTGTCTGACTGACTGAGTCAGCGATTCATCATCACCCAGAGCCAACCGCTGCACCTAAAGAGGTGAAATTTGGTACACAGGGTACGTCATGAAAACGCACACTAAGAAGGGATGTTTCGAAATTTCCCCGCGGGGGGAGAGGGAGAGGATTAAGGCTTAACCTGAAGGCTTTTACTGTAATAATTTAGATGCGATTTTTTGTTTTCAATTAAGTTCAGTTTTCATTGAGTACTTTGGTGTATTAAATTGATAACATTTCAGACATTGTTATAGTTTGTTTGATTATCGGCAATTCTCATCATTCTCAGAGGTAGGTATTATATAACAATTACTATGGTTGTTGAAATACTGAATATAAATGGGGTTTGCTTGCAAAACCTCCGCGGGCGAAGTCGAAAGTAAAAATATATCTAAAAATTTCTCTCTCATTAATGTATTGTATTGAATTGAACCACAATAATGATACTTTTATAAATATAATTTATTTTATTAACATATTTTTATATGCATCTAACATCTTAATATACAGTATATTTATACTTTAACTTTCAAGATAGACTCAAAGCTGAGAAATACAAGAAAATTTTGCCAATAAAATGTATTTCGCTTTAGTTTTTAAAAATCTCTCAACACTCGCTTTTTCAACACCAATTTCACCATTGATGACCCGATTTGCAATGGAAAGTATGGTAAAAAGCGTGGAATTTCATTATCTCTGACATAAGCCACGAATGCATATACTTGTACACACATCTTCGAGTACAAAAAACTACTGTAAAACACCCAAATATGAAATCAATTGTTGATAAGTAGCTATAGCGAAACAAAATAAATCGCTTTAACGGTAGTGTCAGTTGTCTGCAACTGACACTACCGTTAAAGCGAACATATATTCGACTTATTCGTCGAATGTATGTTACATTAGTTTGTGACGCAACTAACCTTGTTTAATATGAATAAAATAATTTAATTTAAAAATACAAATTATTTTAAAAATTAAATGAATTATTTAAATATTTAAAACATTCGAGTGAATAGTAATAATATTTTAATTTCGTATTAATATTTTTAGTTTTGTAATTCAGCCATTTTGTCAATTCTTTTGTTCGCAATCAACCAGATTCATAAGAAATATGTTAAATATTAAAAGCATATTTTATTAAGAATTCAATCAGAAAGTAAATAGAAAAAAGTACTTCGATAACTTTTCCTTTATTATATATTGATTTTATTTACATAACAAATATAACATAGTAAAAATGGAGAACAAAAATCTGTGGATTTTTAAAGTAAAAATGCTGCTCTTGGTTATTAAATAAATATTAACAAATGATCTTGTTTATCAATTATTAGCAATAAACATTTTCAAAGATCAAAATTCTAAACATTATATATGTTGCAGTCAAAACCCGTTTTTAGTTAGTACACGTTTTGACAAGTTGAAACTAGTTTATACTGGATGTCTCTGATAAAACTCGTTTTGTCTAGTTAAAAGTAGAATTTACTGTTAGTCAAAAATGAATTTGAGTTAAAACTAGTTTTAACTAGACAAAAGGGGTTTTATCAAAGACATCCAGTTTAAACTAGTTTCAACTTGTTAAAACGCGTTCTAACTAAAAATGGGTTTTGACTGCAATATATATATAACAATTATACACATCTATAATAATGTAAAAATCCTAATAAAATCTTTATTGTATTGTGCATTAGTTTTACTGAGGCAACTTCAACAAGAGACCAAAAATCATTATTTAATTTTAAGTTTCTATTGACTTCAAGTTATTCTGTAACGCTGCTTTACTTTATTGAAAATTTGCATACGTTTCAAAAGAATCTAGATATGTTAACGCAACTTGATGACAGTAAATGTATTGACCCTGAAAAGTAAAAAACACTTTAATATTCATGGAATAATTTAATTATATTTTAAAATAAAAGTTTTTAATTACCACATCTTCAATGAATTGAGGTCGATTAGCACGGATACTTCTAACAGCAAAGAATACGTCCACTTCTTGTTCGTGTTTTATCTTATCGCAAATAAATACAGATCCGCAATATAATCCACAAGCACGTACGCCGTTCCTACATTTTATATAAAATAAATGCTTAACCTAGGATTTCTACAACCTTGTTTTAATGTAAAATGTAACTATTGCTTACGTATTCGTAAATTAAAAGTAATATATTGAAAATAGTGATTTATACTTACAAACATTGAACAATGACGGTGGTGGTTGCAGAATTTTGTTGCCATCTTTCTACTTTTTCGATTAAGCGCAATAATATGTCGGATGACGTGGGCAATGTGTTACTCGACGACCATCCTGTCAAATGAAATTGCTTCATGACTTTTGTATCTGTCTCTTCCTAGCAACAAATAAAGTTCAATATTAGTTTTGCATTCTTAAAATAAGAATTATACTTTCGGTTTATTTTAATAGTTTTAAATAAAACTGAAAGATAATTTTAAGTTAAGCTAGTTAAATTAATTTATGACACAGACCAATTCTTTATTAGATAAAAAAAATTGAGGTAAATGTGTTGCTGGGATTATCAATAATTAATAAAGAATTATTAGAATTATGGTTTTGTGTGTGTTATCAACTTCATCTTTCTCACTTTTGCACCTAGTTCTTCATCAATTAAAACTAATAAAAAATTAGGTAAAACCAGAACTAAGATTAATAACGAAATAAGATGTGAAATAATATAGAAAAATACACGCACAATTATTACTATTGTAGCATATCATTTCAAGTCAATTGGTGCATTCCGTTGGCATGACGGTTAACTGAAACTGACGGACAACAGAAGTTTTACTGCAACATATATTTGAATTTAAAAAATCTATTGCATGACTTTTATATATATGTGACCGTTGGGTCGGTATCTCTTCGATACCACATCAGGATGACACCACTGTATCCTTAGGTCGATACAGAGACCACAAGTTCGCGCGAGCGGTTACGTATGAGTTTTGGACCCGGAATGGAGTGAACGGAGAGAAGAACGGAAGAAACTGCACTCAAAGATGGTTTAACCATAAATAACCGTTTATTTATATTAAATCTAAGTTAGTTATACATCAGAATTTAAGGTTACAAAGTTAGTATTTGCTAAATATAAGTTACGTGAATCGCGTTTATTATTGATGTTTTCCTCAATTCCGTTTTCTAGTTACAATCGAGTTCGCGATTAGATTACGCGGAGAGAGAGAGAGCGTACAATAGTGCGCGGGCAGAATAAATATCTTAACCTATACTGGTGATCGGGTAATAAAGTTCCAAGTCCGTGGTTTTCCGAAGTAGTTCTCTTGACGTTCGTTGATGTTCTAAAGTTCAGTCGGCGAGGAAACATACAGGTACAGTTCTCGGAGTTGATCTCGGCGGGAGATGGACGTGTCGCACACACACAATCAATTCATAACTTCCACGATCTTATTCATCGTGCCTGTCCTTTTTATATTAAGTCCTCTTTTCGGGCCTTTTCCCGATTTCGTCAGGGATGACGATCTCCTTGTACCAATGAGGTGACGGGTGACACAGAGATGTACTCATCTCAACAAGGAACCCAACTCGTGGGAATCGAGGTTTAACCAGATTTTATCGATTTTATTTTTCCCTTTTCTCTTTTATTTTATTTTTTTAATAACTCGTTCCGTCTTTATAGAGTTGCATTTAAAGTTTAAGTAAAATTTATAAAAGTTTAAAGTTTATAACACGAAATTTCTGATCCTCACATATAGATTACAACAAACAGAATAGAAAATTCGTTAAAAATTAATCGTTGAAATGGCAACGTGTTTACTTCAGTCAACTCAAAATAATGATGATGTGAGACTCAGCATAATTTACATACATAATTAAATCACAACATAACCTTCTAACTATACCATCTTGTCGGATAACTGTCAACTTTTGCACCTGAGAGTTAATTAATTGATTGTTAAGTTCTCAGCAGCTAAGTGACGCTTTCTCATAATATCCCAACCTACTGTCTCGAGTTCATCAGTTGAATATAACAAGAAATCGAAAAAGTTATCAGTCGTCGGCTGTTCTTCCGAAAGTGCAGTTGTCACCCGGTTTTACTATACACATCGCTTCCGGTTCTTTCACCTTCTCGTTTACCTAAGTGAACTTTCCTGATCATCTACGGAATTAGTGAGTGCCAATCTTGGATTGACATCGCCGCCGAATATCTCATAGGACTATCTCGTCTCCTCGCCACCGAACTTTCTGACTCCGGCCAACGAAGTTGCTTCAGCCTACGGAAATCCACCGTTATGTCAGGTATCTATCATTCGTTAAGGCATGGATATAATTATATATACCGTTAACACTTAGACCCCAGGGGTCCATGTATTTTTCTTTAAATTTTTCCTCAAATAAACTAGGTCGTTCCGTTATCCTAGTCTCAGCGTGAGTCACTTCCGGTGACCTGCCTCTCACTCCATCCCGCCCGATCGCCTGCACACGCGGCCGCTCGCGTGACCGAATCAACACGACGTCTCGGCTTCCGTGTCAATCGGGACACGGTGGTGTCAGTCCTGACAGGGCACTAAAGAGGTGCTCACCCCCGGTCACAATTTGTACAGGATAGATTATTTTATCAGATGATTTAGAAATTACTTTGAACGTCTACAATAAAATATCAAGCATACCTGATTAGAAATATTTCTTAATTCAAAGGTTCTGACTATAATATCGCCGAGTGTTTCTTCGGAGACTTTTTTAACCTCAACGTCTTCATAAGTTTCTGTACTTTCTGGCCAATATTGCATGCAGGTCTGTAAAGTAAACTACTGTATTTGAATTTTAAAAAATATATTTAATTAAACCTAACAAAATTCAATTTAAATATGAGTAATATAGAACACAATGGGTCTAAATGGCAGTCATATAAGATTTACCTGTTTAAGTACCATCATTTCATTAAATTAAACTGGATATTTTAGGAAATGTCACTTAGACCCCTTGTGCTCTATATTACTCATATATTATATTGATTTAATACCTCGTCAATTGAATCTAATTCGTTTAAAAGTACAATAGTAGAAGTTTTAGAAGAGAAAGCCATCCTCCAGAAATCTGATACGGTTTTCTGCAATGGAATTTGTGTGACTAGAAACGCATGTTTTTCTTTATATCCCTAAATGAAAACAAAAATAACTGTAGACTATAGAAATTTCAGTTAAAATACAAAAAACACTTGAAATTAAAATATAACAAATATTTTTTTTCAACGAAACTTGTCGCAATTTTACAGATACTGTAATCAATAAGAACAATACAAAAAAATATAACACAATGTCCTTACGTTCTTTTCCAATATTTTAAAATGCATAATACCAAAAGTACTGTAAAAATTGGAAAAAAAAATTAGTGTCAGACTTTGCAACTTAATATTAATTAGTTTCAACTGCCCTGGGAGTAATTAGTAGTGGCCCTTCTTGGAAAGATCTGTAATCATCTGGCAATATTACTTCCCACCCCAGTCAGGTGTAAATCTGTTTTTTGGGAAGCCGGCATGGCGCAGGAGGGAACCCAAAAGAAATAGGAAACAGATGAGAAAGAATGAATTAGTAGAATAAACGAGAGAAGAAGGAAGAAAAAGAAAAAGACTCTCGAGCAGTCTGGATACTAAAACTGGAAGTAAATACAGGAATTATAGGGCTTCTGATGAAGTACTGTACAACGCTCTTCAGGATTGCTCATTACAATTGTAAGAAATAAAAAATATTTAATATGTATATAAAGAAACATTTCAAAAGACTACGAGTATATATACTATATATATATATATATCAGGGTTGAGCAAGCAAGAGTTCAGTGGGAGCCGAAATGTAGGTTTTGCAAAATACATGAGAGCCGCAGTTCTGTACTTTTTTATTCTGTACTGCAGTTCTGTACCGTGATTATTGAAACAAATATTAAATTTTTTTAAATAAACATATTTTCACAAAATTGTGGGTATAAAATTGTAAAAATAATAATAAAAAGCAGAAATTAACACTTTCAGCAGGAGTCACATGTAACTCAAAAAGAGCCACATTTGCCCATGGTATGTATATATATATAATTTTAATTCATTTCTTAAATTCAATTAGAAATAATTAAAATATTTAATATAAAAAATGCTTCTTGGCCTTGGTATAATTAAATTAATTAAAAATCTACTAATGTGAGATAGATAATAAGGACCGATAAGTGTGATAAGTCCTTATTATCTTAAACCTCACATTAGTAGATTTTTAATTAATTTAAAATGTTTAATGTTTTACATTTATACAGTAGTAAAATATTTAATTATAAATTATATAAGAGAATAATTTCAAAATTGTTTTACAAAATGGAATTAATGAGAAAGCCATCCGGTAATGAAGGTAGTACATTCAAATTAGAATCTTGTTAAAGATAAAATCAAAATTAAAATGGATACAATTATAGAATTTTTCCGAAAATGGTATTAGTGCATAAATTGTTTAAATCAAAATATAATTACTTTTTAAATACAATATTATTCAACTAGAATTAACATTTCACTATAATGCTTAAAATATACTTACATCGACATAGACGGCATTAATGTATAAAGATTCTGTATTTCCTTTAACTCTCAAGATTGGAAGTGAACGATCAGCTAAAATAAAATTCCACTTGTTACTTATATATTTACAATTTCGTCTATTTTAAATTTATTTTTGTGAAAAAAATCATCAAGATTTTTAAAAATTCGTAATATACGACTATTTTTATTTTATTTTTCCTTTTTTTTCTTGCTATTTTCGCTCTAAGAACACTAAGAGCTTTATTTTTAATCATTTTCATTAAGAATTCAGCAACTTGGTTTTCTATCTAAACCTGCCACGTGTAAAAAAATATTCAACAATTAATAATTTAATAAAATTAATTTAATTAAGGTTATTCACATATTTTCCGTAATAGATACTGCCTACTTAAGGCCAGGTATTCATCAATTTTTGTCACGATGCCGCCTCATTTACAATGTCTAGATTTCTACGCTAGATAATGCCGCTAAAATGTCTTAAGATCACTATATGTACAATATTCTACAAAATGATTCCAAGAGGCTCACCGTGTCCAGAATCTTAACTGTACCCGTGGAGCATAAAAAACTTACCATTGCCAAAAGGAGATATAACATTTTGCAGTTACTTTTATTTCATACAACAATATTTTATATAATAGTGTAGAGTGTATTAAATTTGCATTCTAGCTAAATGATTGTTCAATAACAGTCATAGTGATGTTGTTTGTATTGAAATTAAAATAATAATTAAATTAAAATGTAAAAAACTAATAATCATATCAAAATAACTTTTTGCTTTCCTTATTAATTGTAAACAAGCGTGTGCAACTATGGAGTGAAGTGGTCTTTCCGAAAACTGTACTATAAAATTCAAAGTTTTTATTATGCAGTTTTCGTTATTTCTTATTTATGTTTTATAAAAATATTTAATGGCAAATAAAAACGAAACATTCTTACAATAAATAATACTTACGTGGAATAATCTTATCACTTCTATTTTTCCCAAGATTAGATGGATGTAATGCAGTTAGACAATCGGTTGTTTTCAATAATGGACATATTTTCGACAGTTTCTATAAAAAGTAACCTATTAATCTTTATGAAATTTCTATTTCTATTTATAATTTTTTAAATATAGATAAAAGCTTAGATTTTAAAATATAATGAATTAGCTGAAAATGCAAAGTATTCGTAAATTGTTTACAAAATAGTTTTATTATAAACTGAATGCTCACGTCAAACAACATAATTACCCCCTGAAAACTGTTAGACGGAGGCNGTATTAAAAAAAATATATATAAACATTTTTCATCACTTCAAAAATTCGCTTTTTTTTAGATGAAAAACACAATTCCGAGTAAAATATTAAGAATTACATGCATTATTATATTAATTATTAATCATTTTAATAATATTTTAAAATCAAAATTCATATTCATTAAAATATATAGACCAACAAGCTAATTTTAGAAAAGAATTCTGTACAGCTTTCAAAATAGTATGAAATGTTTTGTAATTACTATGTTAATTAGTGTTGCTAGAAAATCGATTTTCATTAGTAAAAATAACATAAAATATCACATAATAGTTACAGTTTTAAATACAATTTATTCGAAAGGAGTAAAATTCATAATGAAAAATAATTTGTTAAAGTTTAACAAAAACAAACAAAAGTAAAATGGATACAATTATAGAATTTTTCCGAAAATGGTATTAGTGCATAAATAGTTTAAATCAAAATATAATTACTTTTTAAATACAATATTATTCAACTAGAATTAACATTTCACTATAATGCTTAAAATATACTTACATCGATATAGACGGCATTAATGTATAAAGATTCTGTATTTCCTTTAACTCTCAAGATTGGAAGTGAACGATCAGCTAAAATAAAATTCCACTTGTTACTTATATATTTACAATTTAGTCTATTTTAAATTTATTTTTGTGAAAAAAATCATCAAGATTTTTAAAAATTCGTAATATACGACTATTTTTATTTTATTTTTCCTTTGTTTTCTTGCTATTTTCGCTCTAAGAACACTAAGAGCTTTATTTTTAATCATTTCCATTAAGAATTCAGCAGCTTGGTTTTCTATCTAAACCTGCCACGTGTAAAAAAAAAATGTTCAACAATTAATAATTCAATAAAATTAATTTAATTAAGGTTATTCACATATTTTCCGTAATAGCTACTGCCTACTTAATGCCGGGAATTCACCAAATTTTGTCATAATTTCACCTCATTTACAATATCTCGATTTCTGTTTTTGAAATTATGACAAGCTGTTTTAGACTGTACGTAGATTATCACAGTTTTTACGCTAGGTAATGCCACTAGAATGTCTTTAAGCTCACCGTGTCTAAAATCTTAACTGTACCTGTTTTTGGAGGTCTTCGAATGTCAGGCTCTGCCTGTTCGACTCGATCAAAAACATTATGCACAGCTATTTTTTCACACCACTTTATACGGAGATAGTGGCACATAAAAAACTTACCATTGCAGAAAAGAGATAAAATATTTTTCAGTTGCTTTTATTTTATAAAACAATATCTTAATATATTATGTTTAATAGTGTAGAGCGTGTTATATTTATATTCTCGCTAAATGATTGTTCAATAACAAAGTCATAGTGATGTTGTTTGTATTGAAATTAAAATAATAATTAAATTAAAATGTAAAAAACTAATAATCATATCAAAATAACTTTTTGCTTTCCTTATTAATTGTAAACAAGCGTGTGCAACTATGGAGTGAAGTGGTCTTTCCGAAAACTGTACTATAAAATTCAAAGTTTTTATTATGCAGTTTTCGTTATTTCTTATTTATGTTTTATAAAAATATTTAATGGCAAATAAAAACGAAACATTCTTACAATAAATAATACTTACGTGGAATAATCTTATCACTTCTATTTTTCCCAAGATTAGATGGATGTAATGCAGTTAGACAATCGGTTGTTTTCAATAATGGACATATTTTCGACAGTTTCTATAAAAAGTAACCTATTAATCTTTATGAAATTTCTATTTCTATTTATAATTTTTTAAATATAGATAAAAGCTTAGATTTTAAAATATAATGAATTAGCTGAAAATGCAAAGTATTGGTAAATTGTTTATTATAAACTGAATGCTCACGTCAAACAACATAATTACCACCTGAAAACTGTTAGACAGAGGCAATAAAAAAATCCTTATGTAAAAACATTTTAATATTTAATAGCTTAAATACTTTTAAGATGTTTTGAAACGTTTATTACGCATTTTATGGATTATAATAAATATTAATTATTATAACTGTATATTGATGTATCGATTGTATATATTGGTGTACGAACTATAATTAATAATAGAATAGTGTACTAAAGTCGTTATTAAGCTTGTTTTTATACAGGCCGATATATTTTAAATAAAAAATTAAAAACATTTTATAGTAAAACTTTTCAGGATTTATCCATAAAATTTGTTTTAAATAAATTTAATAAAATTAAACATAAAGTAAAAAAAATAATAGCATTTAGAACAACATAAGCTTTGAATTAATGTTTCCGATTTAAAATCAAAATATAATAATTATATTTAGATATTTAGCTTGTTTAATTGCTTGGTGTATCGTTAATAACTCTCATAAACAAAAGTGTATAAGAGTATAGAATTGAGGTCATTTCAAATTAACTTCTCATTAATTCAAATAGGTTCAATAACAGTCTGTGATGTTATTGAACCTATTTGATATTAAAAAATCTGTAAAATATGCACAAAATTACCTCAAATTGTACGTGAAACTGAGTAAGACTAGTTTTGGGATCGACTTTTTTTAAACGATTAAGAGTGGGAATAAACTCTGAACAAGTAATTGACGTTTTTTCTGTACATAACGCTTCGATTAAACACTGACACGCCAGGTAATATTGATCCTATAAATAGAAATTAGTGACCGTGGTTAAAATTTTATAATAAAGAATTCTATTAGAAAACAAACACGATATAGAATAAATACCATCGTTTCCACCATATTAATTCTCTGTTGTCTCATTATATGCAATTGTGAAAGCAGATCTACTTGATTTTCGGCCGCTGCCATATCCAACATGCTATCTATTAAAATTAATGTTCCAGTTCGTCCAATTCCGGCACTAAAAGAATAAGTACGTTTATTAATATAAATGAAGTAAAAAGTTGTTATTCAATTCGTTACCTTGTTTATTATTGTGTGTAAAAAACTGCAAATTTAAAATGCACGATGCACGAAATTCTTTGAAATTCAATTACTTGAACTAGTTTTTGTAAGCTAATTATAATTTTTATGGTCGCGTTGACTTAACAGAGCATCAAATAAGGGAGATTTATAAGGGATTTTTATTACAGAACATCATCATCCAGGGTGCATAGTGACAAGACTCGCTATAACATTCGCTGAGATTTTGTGAAACCTTCCATTGATTTATAATTACTAATTTCGTTAAACATTTTGAACGTTTACTAATATACTATTTGTATATAAGATAAATATTTATTTTAACTCGTTATTATATTTTTATTTATTTTAAATTGTAATTTCTTAATCTACTTAATCAAATTATTATTTCTTATATTTCTCTTACCTGCAATGAAACACAATTGGACTTTTGTCTTTGGGCTTATAAGTTCTTGTTTTTAATATAAAATTACTAACTGCTATTGCATACATTGGAACACCGTGATCTGGCCATGTAGTAAAGTGAAATTGCTTAATTTCTCGAACTTCGTTTTCCTGTGAAATAAATACAGCTTCGTCTTAAATACAATAAACAGCTACTTATAAGTGCATGGCATTCGTTGATGTATATGATTATATTTGAAAATCTGTATAAGATAGGCCAGGTAATAACTATAGATTTAAAGATCATATCAAGATGGATGTAATATTACTTTTTATTTACCTTGCTAACGTGGAATGTTCGAATAACATAATCAGCAAATATCTCGGAATTCAATAATGTCACAGTCACGGAACCAAATGTCCCTCTCGAATCCGCCCAATATTTTTCACACTTTGTCTAATTAAAACATAAAAAAACATCAAATACATTATAAATACCACAAATTTAATTTAAAATAAAAAAATAAAATCAAAAATTAAATAACAGTTTTATAAAGGAAAGAATTGAGCGACCTTTCCATTTTCTACTAAATTCGTTGATATGATTATTTTGCAGACTTTTTCCTGCCAAATCATTCTCCAAAAGTCGTTAACAGTTAAAGGTTTGGGACCTTCGATTTAAATTAAATAAAGATCTTTAGCATTTTATGAATTAATTAAACACTTTATAATCGTAAATTTTTTACCTTGAGTAGCGATGTATCTTTTGGAAGATTTATATCCCTATTAATTAAATTTTAAAAAATGTATGTATACTAGCAAGGTTTCGTTCATAAATACTATTTTGAAGCTACTCACATCTATATAATTTGCATTGATATAATCGGAATACGGGTCGTCTGGTAACTTCTCTAAAATAACTCGCGTGGAATCATCTAAAATTTTTATATTTAGAAATAAAATAAGTTTTGGGGATACTATAGATTACCACCTACGGAATTTCGGGACTTTGAGTATATATCTTTACTAAGGGGACCGAGAGGAGTTCAACGATACCCTACTTTTAGACCGGAGACGAAAAATAAGAAAATTATCATACTTTTTTCCGGCGATCGCGAGATGATTGGGAGTCGAGTCACTCTCTCCGCTAAGCCTATCGCGTGTTTAACAGGCAGTTCGGCAAGTCGGCCATATATACCTTTAACATCTTACCACTGTGATTGCAGTTGGAGTTAAGTCCTTTTCGCCTGATCCGCGCTCCTCGATCTCGAGGTGTACGGTCCCTCAGCCTCCGACACGCTCGCTATCGCTCGCGGTCGGCTAGTACTACGCGCCGCTTTCGCTGCTTGTCCAACAAACCTAACCTACATGACCTTTACCGCTAGATGGCGGCAAAATCTGAAATGGCGTAAAATGCACTGTGAAAGACAAGAAANCACTCTTTTTATCCCTTTCTAATTAAACAAAATGTAGAATATAATAACGTAGACCTTCTATACAACTTTACAACTAGAACTGTAGTTCTATCTGCAATAGAAGCTGAGATAATCCGATTTTTAGGATAGGGAAAAATTTGCTGATGCACCAATGAATAGCCCATCCTGGATAATAGGTCTATATGAAATCAAGCATCGTTTACGCGAATCTGATAGTTCTTTCTGAGCTATTAGCCTGGATCACTGTTTAGTGTCAACCTGTATTTATCCGGATTTTCAAATATACGCATAAATTAGCATTTTAAGCGCTGTAAACTCCAAATATACTGTAAATCAAGTTTAGACGTGCTAAGTTCGAATTATAATTTCACTAGAAATATAAGAAATATTAACAATATAATTTAAAGAATCACTGTATTTAAACAAAAATTATAATTATAATTTCAAAACTATAACATTACGAATTCTGAATGAATGTTAGAACATCAACAATGTGTGGACGGAAGATCATCACTAACGAAGTTACTATTGGAAGAGGTTAACATCCATTTTTCGATGCTCGAATCTGAATTTTGAATCCCGGATTCGGTTTATCCTGCTTCACTGTATTTATAAAATTTTAATGAAAAATTTAGAAGTTTTTAAATATCTTTCTATTTGCCTTAATAGAATTTTTTACACGTCTATCATAGGTTTGGCGAGACTTGCAATAGGAGTGATCAGGGAGAAGCATTTACAAAATTGGCAATTTTGACAACTTCATTTAGGGCAGTTTGCAACTTTGCGAACATTTTCTTGTTGGCCAATGCTACCTGAGCTACCTGAGCTACCTTTGAATATCGTTGAGAAGTCCACCATGTCTTCTTTTCGTGGACTTTGCTCCGTCCGATTGACAAAAGAGGTCTTCCTGAATGGAATAATTTGATATGCGCCTAACAAAAACAAGAACATGCGCCAATCAGCTACACTTGTTGATTTGTCGATTCGCAACATATAGTATAAATCATTCTTAACACGACCCACCAATTGGCACTCAACACTACCTGCCATGTGATGAATACGACGCAAAACAGAGTAATTCGAAGTAGGTATGAAGTCCAATAATTTTTTCTGCTTTGTCACCCAGCATGCATACAATATCTTTTACAGCAAGAATAATTAGAAATTCTTCTAACGTGTGTGGCTTTGCTGATTTAGCAAAACGGTAGCTGAGAAAATATGATGCCTTTGGCATCGCTTTGTGTTGCAAAAAACTGATGCAAACAACTTTCCCTCACTTTAAGTTCTTTGTACTTTCTTTTCAAAAAATTTAGTCGACTTATTCACGACATCCGAATGTTTATTGTGAGCTCTCTACAGAATTGATGGTTTCATGAATGGTTTGACAAAACTTCATAGAAGATAACACATTATGGATGACGGTGTTCACTATAAATCCATGTAAATCCAAATTGCAAATATAAAGCGACACATTAGTCACTCTTATGCCTTGTTTCCCATTTTCACTTCTCTCTGTCGCTTCTGGTGATTTGACTGTGTGAATACTGCGAATTTCTTTGGAATTCTCAGGTGTACCCAGAGATGATACAAGCTCAAAGGTTGGGCCTAAATACAAATATTCAACAAGAAACAAATGAGCATCAACAGAATTCACGAAGGAATGTAACCATGACTAACCAATAAGAGTATTGCAATTCCTGTATGTTACCTGTTTATTCTTTGCATTGCTGTCATCCTTTAAAATTAAGGATCCGGTTTTCAGCATTCTTTCATCTTACGAATTACAGACGTCAAAATTCATGTTTTGTACGAATACGAAATTATTTCACAAATCGTTTCCGATTCGCAAATAACAATTAGAATAAATAAACGAAAATTATCCTCACTTTATAAGTTATAAAAAAAGAGCGACACTTGTCGAAGAACGCGAATGACGGTAGCAGCAGCGAGAATTATTAGTCACAACGGCCTGCTTCAACAACGTGGACTGTACACCTACCGCAACTAACCAAATTCACGACTGAGAGGCTATGCTGCTCCACCGAGTAAAGACAGTGAATGACCGTGGGAAAATACTACAGACATAGGAATGCTCTGGTAAGCTGTCCACAATGCGCCTAATTTTCAGCTGTAATCGAGCAGGCCACACGAGAAGGAAGGGCAAATTGCACTTCCCACCACTCCCCCATACCTGCCAACTTTCCTATTGACACTCTTGTATGCAGTGTAGTTGCATTTCTTACGAGTTGCCTGCGTAGATTCAAAAAGAAATTGTCTCCTGACACAGAAGCAGGATAGACCCACTCGCTCATCATCGATATCGTCATAATTCGGAGACTCCCCTTCAGCGATGATGGCTGATCACCCGTAAAAAAACAGGGACGGTCATTTCACCCTTTGGGTCCTCGAATCCCCAACTTTCCCTTTACGTACCGCCAGAATACGCATAATCGTAGTTTAAGAATCATACATTAGAATAAAAAACCCTTGAAAACGTAGAGGAGAAGGTGGTATTATGGAACCCCATTTTCATTATATTGAATTGTAAACAAGGTATCATAACTACACCCACATTTTTTTTGTGCGAAAAGTACTGGTAACTATTAAACTAGATGTTCCTAATTGGATTTTTCGCTAGTGTAATTGTAAGTATGGTTTTTGAAGGCTTCTGTACAAAAAGTCAGAAAATAGGCTTAGGGAAAACAGGGTGGTAATATGGAACCTTACTGTATGTTTTCAAAAATTGCTTTAATGTATTCGAAAACAAATAGGAAAGTAAAAAAAAAAATGTTAAATAATTACAAAATTATTTACTCCAATGTATTTTATCAAAAGAATGCTTTTATAATAGAAAAATATGACCTCCATCAACAATATATATTCCAGAAGCTCTTTTTCGATATTCTCGGGAAGAATTGGCTTTCTACCTAGTGTCTTTTTCACAAATTGCTCCGAACAAATGACTGCTTGCAAAGAGAGTTCGGAAGAGTTGGGTTCCGTATTAAAAGCACCAATGGGGTTTGTATTTCACGCATCGCCATCTTGAATTAACTTATGTCTGTCAAGATCAAACTTTAAAAAACTTGAACATCACACAGATAAATGTACAGATAATATGTACAGTACATCTAAGTCTCCGGAACGGAATACATGCACTAGTGAACCTACAACTACACGATTTATATTTTACAAATAATTAAATTCACTTAGCATTCAAAACTTTCGAATTTCAAAAAACACAAATATGTTGATTCACTACGGACAACTGTTTAACTGAAGTGAAACGAGTTTTTCCCTTGCTATGGATGTCTGCCTTGTGCACTTCAGCCACATTCCGCTACAGTTCACCTTTATTATCAGTTTGAAATTGAGGGGTTCCATAATACCTGCAGTGGTTCCATAATACCATCTTTTCCTCTATTAATATTTTGCGATGAAGTCAGTCGCATCTTCGGAGCACATCTAATTAGTTAAATGAATCACAGTGATTTTTCCTAAGCACTGTCCATTACATCTCATCGAAACCAATAAAGGCAGCGAAAGTCTGATGTCGGCGGATGAATTCATTAATAAATCATTTAGTGGAAAATTTCTATTCACTAATTCGTTAAAAAAAACATTTCAAAATAAAGTTGTAGAGAAGTGTGAATATGTTCTAAATACCATTGACTAGCTAATATTCAATACATAGATTTAGTAAGCATAGAACAGTTAACAATTGGAAAATAGCAGAATTGAAAAATCTTTATAGCGATTAAAAATTTAAAAAAATATCAAAATGTAAATTAAACAAATAAATTTAAATATAGAATTATTTTTTGTATTATATTTATATATAGCTTATTTAAGTTATATAAATGACAAACCTGTAACTGCTTCTGTTAAGTATTTATATCCTAAGCGTTCTTCCTAAAACATTAATAATTAATATGCTAAATTAGTATTATTTATTAACATGAAGAGAATTAATGTAAAAACTATACATTAATTTAATCAATACATTTCAATTTATTTTAAAAGTTATTGAATATCTTTTTGCAACTATTCGAGTAAGTTAATCTGTGTAAATAAACTTAGTAAATTATCAGTTATAATTTTCGTAAGAAGTAAAAAGTTGTACAATACAAATTTTCTTTATTTTAACCAAATACTAAACAATACTTGTAAAATAGCTTAGTGTTAAATGGCATAAAAAAACATGTGTTAAAGCAAATAATAATAATCTTAAAGATAATATTTCATTGTAAGATTTTCTTCTTTAATTTGAAACTTTAGTTTTATTTCTATTGAAATGTAAATGACACAGAATAGATACTAAGATTTCTTTTATTATCTTCAAAGTAATAGATTCGTGTTCTTGTAAGAATTTATTAAAATGATTAAACTTCCATTACTGAAAATTTATATGACATTTATAAATTAAGTTTGCTATAGTTTCTTTATTTAAAACCAAAGTAATATCAAACAAGTTAGAATCTGCTTTTGAATGTTTGATTTCTTTCTTCAAATAATTAAGGTTATTGGTATGTAACAAATATTTCATAGTACATAAAGAATAATTATTAATTGATATTGACCTTGGGGTATGCTCAAATACCCATTTCATATTGCTTCAAAATTCCCCCGTAATTTTTAAAATTTCTAAATTTCGGGGACTATCAGAGTTTCCTAGCTGCAAGGGCTCTCTGAACTCGCCTGAATCTATTCGAAACCGACATTTTAGCAGCTGAATTTTCGAATCTTTCGTTGGTGCACAGTTTAATAGTTCTATTGTTCAGCCCTTAGGTTAGACCGAAAGTCTCCCAAAATAGTTCAAGTTCGAGGGTACCAAAAATATGGGTCCGCAAATGAGTCGACCTCCAATTCGGAGCCAGTCATTTTAAAATTTCAAGTAATAGGTCGTTTGCCGTCATGATATTCTACCAAATAATAAGATATACTTCGTTTAAATAGTCTAAAGCTTTCCCCATCTGAATCAGAGCTGATCAGCCATCTTGTATTTTTCTTGTTAATTTACAGAATAAATTTTAACTGCGTAAAATCAGCTGGTTAACTTATCTGGCAGTTCATCTCCTAAGTTTCATGCTTGTTCGATTCGCTGATAATAACTCGATAAATTAAAGTGCATTTGAAGTTTAGATTAAAACTCGTATAACTGCCCCTAAATATAAAATTCATACGGCTTAAGTTTATAATAATAATTATGTATGTAGATATCTTACCCCGTTGAATTCACTTAGTACAGCTAATCCGATTTTATATTCTTCTCCGGTAGTAAGAGGAGCGTTGTAATAACCGTTATAATGTTTTCCATCTCCTACAGTAAAGTCTATTCCAGTAGAAGATATCTCATTGGGATAAAATTTGGCAGCGACATAATCTTCTCTGGATTCGTTATAACTAAGCAATTTTTTCTCTTCTACAACTCTCTTTTTTCTTCTATTCTGTTTTTCCACCATCACGAAATATGCACTGAAATTACATATCAATGTAAATGTTATTATAAAAGCCTTTTTTCTTAAATTTTATATACAGTGCATGAATAATGATAAAATATGACATAATTTAGATGCCGGATTCCCGATTAACTGTATAGCGTAATTTTAAAATTATGATTAAAAGATACAGATTGGCATTGTGACGATGTCACAGTAAATAATTATCTTTTATTCTATTTTTGAAGCTTAATATAATATGATAAAAAATAAATGTTTATTTATTTGTCACTATATTTAATAAAATTAGATCGATAAATAAGAAACACCCAAAATATAAAGTTTAAAGCACGAATGAGTGTCGAAAGAAATCAAAATTCAGATGGAAATAATATTTTTTCCTAAACGGGATCCAAATTCATTCTTTCTTTGGATAATGTATATGGCATTTTGGGTTATAATGTCAGTCTCCCCTATTCAGTTAATATATAAAAATATGAAATACAAGTATTTTTATTATTTCAAATTAAATATCAATTAATATTACTCACCTGACAGGCCCTCCATTAAAATGAATTGGTTTTATTAAAATAACTACTGTCGTATCTGTAACATTACTAACTGTAGGTTCGACATCAATAACTGGTACTAGAATGAAAAATACAAGTAAAATTATTGATAACGATATAAACTGCATGAATTAAAATAAATTTTGCAATTATTTAAATCAAATTCGGTAGTTTGTAATTTGGATTAATATCTCGTACTGGCGACATACCAGAAACTTTTGTTGTAAACTGAAAATAAAGAGGTTTCCCGTAACCAATTTTGGTACTAGCTTCTATGGTACCATTATACTTAGTAGCTGGGTGCAAATTAATAAATGTACAGCTTCTAGTGTTAGGATTTGTTAACTTCTCTTGTGTGCTTCCTATAATACTATTATTGAAGGACTCTGCTACAGTGATGTTTATCTATAAATAATAAAATAAAATTTACTGTTTTTATTAGAATTTTTAAAAATAAATAAGAATTATTTCTCAAAGAAGAAAATAAAACAATTTAATTCCAAACGTGAAGTTTTAGGTTGTTATATTTTTAACATGTTACATACGGCAAGAATTATTGATTTAAATATATTAATAATATGAAAAAATATACCCTGTATCCAGTCAATTGTCCATTTGATCTTACGGGTAAAGACCAGATAATATCCACCGAATGTTCCGTAATATTAGCTATTTCTGTCTCTTTAGGTGGATCTGGTACTAAAATTATGAAAATAAATCTGAAAATCAACTTATTTCATAGATATTTAAGTTATATTTATATAAATAGCAAGAATTAAAGAAAAGACATAAAACAAATAATAATTTCTGTTTACCATATTCTTTTGTTTCACCACTTGTAGTGACTGTTTCACTTCCGCCATAAATGTGTTCGTTATATGCTGTGATCTTAATTATAAATATGATGAACATATAAGTAATAATGGAAAATGGTATAGATTAAAATTATATGGAAAGCTAAAGTTAGTTAAATAAGGTTGGAAACAGGAAATAAGTTATATAGACCATAGAGTTCTTTAGAATTTTGCGTGTTATTGTTATTGCTATTTTGCTTTTATCTAAGGGTTTGTTATTGGGGGCAGCTCTTTCTTGTCTGCTGGACAATACCTGCATTAATTAAAAAACATATATATATATATATATTCACACTAAAAATACCTCAGTATTTAAAATACTAAAGAATTTTTATTTCAAATGTACGGTAGTTGCCTAGTAAAGATTATTCTTGAATTTCTGGATGAAATCATTTTTCACATTTAATCGAATCTCGACTCTTATAGTAGTTTTTAAAACACAGATATAAAAATCCTCGAGAAAAGTTAAGTAAGTTATATATTTGAAATGTGAAAACCCTTGTCTTATAGTAGCTACTTGGACATGAGCTTCTAGGCTATATGGCCTCGTGGTAAAGTGTGACGTTATTCTCGTGTAATAGTAGTTGTATGCGTTTATGATAGTCGTAACGTGGGGAGTAATGCTTTCCGGGAGGTATATTTAAAAATAACTGGCCTCTGTTCAGAGATACAGACGTGGAGAAAACCCGGAAAACTCCACGTGGGCAGTCCGTCCTGGCGAGGCGCGAACCCAGAACACTGGGGAATTCTGAGTGTTTAGGGAATAAAACCGCTTGGCCACTGATGGGTGTGAAAACCTTTCGTGTACAGTACGTGTGATCCCCAGGCATTATCTAATTAGTTCTAACGAGATACAGGCAGTTTACTTACCGTGTTTCCCCGAAAATAAGACATCCGCAGAAAATAACACCTAGCACAGATTTTGCTGAATTGCGAAATATAAGACCTCCCCCTGAAAGTAAGACCTAGCGAAGTTTTTTTTAGTCGTAACGGTCAT